>NC_067117.1:41736004-41858504 GCF_021347895.1 Acanthochromis polyacanthus
TCAGGGCTGGGGATCGGTGGTCGCGGTTTGGTTCTGGGGGGAACCAGAATGCGGCGGCTGGTGATGGACTGATCCCTGGTGGCCGGAGGCAGGTGGAGGACGAGGAGCCGGTGGGGAAACGGACGTCAGAGGTGTGGAGACGTCAGACGCTGACGATCGGCAGGGCCGAGGTGGCAGGCAGCCCGAGAGATGGCTGACGGTTCCGAAGCCTCGGGGGAGACGTTTAGGAGGGAAGCCGCAGGAGGGACAGGAGCCGGTGGGGGCAAGGAAACGAAGCGGAGCCGGGGTTGACAGATGAGTCTGGGGACGCAGGTGGGGGAGTTGACCAGGGGATCCAGGAGAGGAGGCTTGGTGCCAGGAGGGGTCCAGGAGGGAATCTGGGGGGGAACACGGCAGGAGGGGATCCAGGAGTTCAGGAGGGGAAGCCGAGTTGGGGGTCCGGAGGGGGAGACTTGGTGCCGGGAGGGTTCCAGGAGGGGAGTCGGGAAAGAACACGCCGGGAGGGAGTCCGGACAGCTGGATCTACACACGTGGACAAAATTGTTGGTACCCCTCAGTTAAAGAAGGAAAAACCCACAATTCTCACTGAAATCACTTGAAACTCACAAAAGTAACAATAAATAAAAATTTATTGAAAATTAAATAATCAAAATCAGCCATCACTTTTGAATTGTTGATTAACATAATTATTTAAAAAACAAACTAATGAAATAGGGCTGGACAAAAATGATGGTACCCATAACTTAATATTTTGATGCACAACCTTTTGAGGCAATCACTGCAATTAAACGATTTCTGTATTTGTCAATGAGCGTTCTGCAGCTGTCAACAGGTATTTTGGCCCACTCCTCATGAGCAAACAGCTCCAGTTGTCTCAGGTTTGATGGGTGTCTTCTCCAAATGGCATGTTTCAGCTCCTTCCACATATGTTCAATGGGATTCAGATCTGGGCTCATAGAAGGCCACTTTAGAATAGTCCAACGCTTTTCTCTCAGCCATTCTTGGCTGTTTTTGGCTGTGTGTTTTGGATCGTTGTCCTGTTGGAAGACCCATGACCTGCGACTGAGACCAAGCTTTCTGACACTCGGCAGCACATTTCTCTCCAGAATGCCTTGATAGTCTTCAGATTTCATCGTACCTTGCACACTTTCAAGACACCCTGTGCCAGATGCAGCAAAGCAGCCCCAAAACATTACTGAGCCTCCTCCATGTTTCACCGTAGGGACAGTGTTCTTTTCTTCGTATGCTTGGTTTTTGAGTCTATGAACATAGAGTTGATGTGCCTTACCAAAAAAGCTCCAGTTTGGTCTCATCTGTCCAAAGGACATTCTCCCAGAAGCTTTGTGGCTTGTCAACATGCATTTTTGCAAATTCCAGTCTTGCTTTTTTATGAGTTTTTTTCAGCAGTGGTGTCCTCCTTGGTCGTCTCCCATGAAGTCCACTTTGGCTCAAACGACGACGAATGGTGCGATCTGACACTGATGTACCTTGGCCTTGGAGTTCACCTTTAATTTCTTTGGAGGTTGCTCTGGGCTCTTTGGATACAATTCCAACGATCCGTCTCTTCAATTTGTCATCAATTTTCCTCTTGCGGCCACGTCCAGGGAGGTTGGCTACTGTCCCGTGGGTCTTGAACTTCTGAATAATATGAGCCACTGTTGTCACAGGAACTTCAAGCTGTTTAGAGATGGTCTTATAGCCTTTACCTTTAAGATGTTTGTCTATCATTTTTTTTCGGATGTCCTGGGACAATTCTCTCCTTCGCTTTCTGTTGTCCATGTTCAGTGTGGTACACACCTTTTCACCAAACAGCAGGGTGACTACTTGTCTCCCTTTAAATAGGCAGACTGACTGATTATGAGTTTGGAAACACCTGTGATGTCAATTAAATGACACACCTGAGTTAATCATGTCACTCTGGTCAAATAGTTTTCAATCTTTTATAGAGGTACCATCATTTTTGTCCAGGCCTGTTTCATTAGTTTGTTTTTTTAAATAATTATGTTAATCAACAATTCAAAAGTAATGGCTGTTTTTGATGATGTAATTTTCAATAAATTTTTATTTATTGTTACTTTTGTGAGTTTCAGTGAGAATTGTGGGTTTTTCCTTCTTTAACTGAGGGGTACCAACAATTTTGTCCACGTGTGTAGGTGAGGCAGTAGGGATAAGTACGTTAGTTAGACCCTCCAGAAAAACGCAGGCAAAAATCCTTGATTATGCGGGCTAAAATCCTTGATTATGCCAATAAATATGCAGGTTTTTTATGACATTTTATGCGGGGAAATTGCGGAAAGTTGCAAAGTATGCGAATTGTTGTGAAATATGCAAAAATATGCGCGATTCACCTGCCGTCTGGCCACAGAGTGATGTGGGTCTCCTCTAATCAGACACTGGGACTGCTGCAGGGTTACTGGACTGACAGCCTGTGCTTTGGGAGGGGGAGAAGCTCACAGCAGCACCTGCTGCTTGTTGAGGACAGTAACTGCAGAATGATCCGAGTTTTCCTGTCAGTCTCCAAAACGGCCGAAAAAGTCGCTGGATTTGTGGCTAGTCGCTTTTGACAAAAAAAGTCGCTAGGACGCTTTGAAACGTCGCTAGATTTAGCGAGAAAGTCGCTAAGTTGGCAACACTGGCGCCGCGCTCCGCATCAGCTGGTGCTTCTAGTGTGTGTGTGAATGCGTGAACTGATGACGTCAGGCCGGGCGTCATAAAAACTCACTCACAGCTCCACTTATATCGGTTATAGTTTTCTCATTTTATGCGGAAATTGTGAAATCAAGCGGGACCCGCATATTTCTCTTTTTTTTCGTGGAAATGTGAAATTCTTGCGGGAATTATGCACTGTTTTGTGGGAATTATGCGGCCTTTTGGGAAATAATTGACCCCCGCATAATCAGCGGCATTTTGGTGATTAATGCGGGAATTCATGCGATCGCATAATCTCATTTTTCTGGAGGGTCTAGTTAGTACACAGTTTACAAGTAGAGAGCATGAGAGGTTACAGAGCGACTGACTGGTAAGTCGAGTTCAACAATCTGGCAGGGTGTGGAAGGTTCAGCCGGTCTTTATTGTGGTTGTTGTCATCAGTGGAATGAGATGCAGCTGTCCAGACTCCGGGGAGGCGGCTAATCTGAATGGAGGCAGCCGAGTGGCTGCACTCCACTCCGTGTAGCGCTGAGGAGAGAAGGGAGCAGGAGAAAGGGAGAGAGGAGCAGAGAGAGGGAGAAAAAGGGGGAGATAGGTGGGAAAAGGGGTTTTGGGATGCCAGGTAGGATGGGGGGAGGAGGAGGCCCTGACAGAAGAGCTATGTGTTGTTTAACTTCAGGAAACAAAAAAACACAGTCATTTTCCTATTCATCATTTTTGAACAACTGTGGGTAACTTCAATATGACGCTTATGAGGATTTTGATGCAAAACTACTAAATTAAAAGTAATTTTAACAGGACACTGTGTTTGACAGAATGATGCATATTGTATAAAATGTTAACTGACTTACGTTTTTGGTTGTGAGTTAGTAAGTGGAGAAAAGAGCTTCTAGTTGTACTTTTCTGCTTTTGTTTTTGTACATGCTCAAAATCTATATTAAAAAGCAAAGTTCAACAACTGTATGAAATGGGGACGGTTTTCATAAAGGTTCTTAATACACATGAACTCTGAACAGGAACTAAAAATCTGAAAACATTACACTTTACACTAATAACTGCATATTATCTATCTCTCTCTCTCTCTCTCTCTCGCTCTCTCTCTGTGTGTGTGTGCCTGCCCATGTTTTTGCTATATTGTGGGGACCAAATGTCCCCACAACGGTAGGAAAACCGAAAACTATGTCACTTGTGGGGACCTCATTTCGGTCCCCACAAGTTTAAACAGTGTTTTCTTGGCCATGTTGTTGTTACTGAAAAAAGTGAAAGTGAAAAAACGTTTCTTTAGGGTTAGCGATTGTTTTGGTGTTGGTTAAGGTTAGGGTTAGGGGTTAGATATGAATGGGAGTCAATGGTAGGTCCCCACAATGATAGCAAGACACACACATGTGTCTGTGTGAGTGTGTGTGTGTGCGCGTGTGTGTGTGTGTGAGAGAGAGTATGTGTTTATCTATACCGGTGGGGACTTCAACCTGACTATTGTTATATAGGTGGGGACTTGTCTAACGGTGGGGACCTAAAATGAGGTCCCCACGGGGGGAAACAGTAAACAGAAAAAGTTAAAGTGCAAAAACGTTTCTTTAGGGTTACGCATTGTTTTGGTCTGGGTTAAGGTTAGGGTTAGGGTTAGGGGTTAGATATGAATGGGAGTCAATGGTAAGTCCCCACAAGGATAGGAAAACACAGTGTGTGTGTGTGTGTGTGTGTGTGTGTGTGTACTTGTTTCTGCTATACCGGTGGGGACTTTGACCTGACTATTTGCTATAAAGGTGGGGACTTAAAATGAGGTCCCCACGGGTGGCAACACCGTTTTCTTGGCCATGTTGTTGTTAATAAAAAATGTAAAAGTGCAAAAACGTTTGTTTAGGGTTAGGCATTGATTTGGTGATGGTTAAGGTTAGGGTTAGGGTAAGGGTTAGGAGTTAGATATGAATGGGAGTCAATGGTAAGTCCCCACCGGTATAGAAAAACAAACGTGTGTGTGTGTGTGTGTGTGTGTGTGTGTGTGAGTGTGTGTGTATTGTAAGCTGTTATACTTATCATCTGATATACACTACTTGTCAAAAGTACGCCTTCTGATTTAATGGTTCTTCAAAGTAGCCCTTTGCTTTGACTCCTTTGATATATATATATATATATATATATATATACAGTGTTTCCCCTAGGTTGAGAATTTACTTGTGGTGGTGGGCCGGGCGGTGTAGGGGGACTTCGCAGTGTTTGATAAGTGCATTCAAAATAATCTAGTCAATATATATATATATATATATATATATATATATATATATATATATATATTTAGATATAGATATAGATATGTATGTATGTATGTATAATACTTTTCATTGCAGGAAAGCATTGACAATAAATAATCCTTGAGAGACGGCCAAGAGTGTACAAAGCGGGAATGTAAAACAGAAAATTTTACGGTAGCAGCTCTGGGGAAGAAGCTGTTCCTCAGCCTGGTAGTCTGTGTTCTGATGCCCCGGTGCCTCCTCCCTGATGGCAGGGAGACAAACAGGGAGTGTCCTGGGTGGCTGACATCCATACAGATGGTCTGTGCTCTTCTCTGCATGCGCTTAGTGTGCACAGAGTCCAGGTGCAGGAGCTCAGCTCCCACGATCCTCTGTGCCATCTTTACCACCCGGGACAGATCCTGTCTGTCTTTTACTTTGCAGGAACTGTACTGTACTGTGCAGCCCTGGCAGAGGATGCTCTCCATGGTGCTTCTGTAGAAGTTCTGAGCAATTGTGGGGCCAGACCAGCCTGCTTCAGCGTCTTCAGGAAGAACATCCTCTGCTGGGCTTTTTTCACCATTGTGGAGGTGTGAGCTTCATGAGGTAGAACCTGAAATGGTTTTTGCTTCACAGGTGTTCCTTATCCTGGAGCATACATCCATCCATACATCCATCTATCCATCCATACATCCATCTATCCATCCATCCATACATCCATCCATCCATCATCTATACACCACTTAACCCTCAGAGTCATGGGGGGCTGCAATCTATTCCAGCTGACTGAGGATGAAGGCAGGGGATACCTGGACAGGTAACAGTCTGTCACAGGGCTACACATAGAGATAAACAATCACACTTACATTTACACCTACAGACAATTTAGAATAATCAGTTAACCTCAGCATGTTTTTTATGGCGTCAAATTTGGGTCAAAAGTCACGCAACACTCTCTCGCGCGCGCGAAACTCGTACCCTGCGCGAGCGGAAAAAGTCTCCACGGGTGCAAAAAACATTCTGCGCACGCGTGGCAATGTCTCTGTGCACGAGGAGCCTCTTACGCGTGTGGAGACATTGCTACTCGTCCGTGTATGGTGCCGTAATTATCCATGGAGCTCTGATTTACGCGTGCGGGGAGAAGACTTTTGACCCTTTGTGGGCGGATACCAGTGCTCGCCACAACCTCCCTATGATTAGCTGTCTGCAACAGCAAGAACTCACCCCCCGCGCGCGCGACACTATCTCGCGCGCGCGCGACACTATCTCGCGCGCGCGCGACTTTTGACCCAAATTTGACGCCATAGTTTTTGGACTGTGGGAGGAAGCTGGAGAACCTGGAGAAAAGCCACACATGTACAGGAGAACATGGAGACTCCATGTAGGAAGATCCCAGGAATGCCAGGACATAAGCAGGGATCTTCTAGCTGTGAGGTGACTGTGCTGAGCACCACTGCCAGGACATGAATGTGTGAAATGTTGTCAGCATGAGTATGAGGAGAGTATGTTTTAAGAGCTATGGGGTAAGCGATCACAGAATGTTTCGTACGTGTTTTGGAGTAAATGTGAATATTGTAGCACCGTTTTTTTTGTTTTAACTCTCTGATCCCCTGCATTATGGCCTTGTGTGCTGGTGCATTTTCAGAGCAAAAGAAAAGCAAAGTGAAGAGAGTGTTTGCATTTATGCATTCCTGGACGTCTCTTTGTTGGACCTAAAAGGATCCAGATATACATATGCAAGTTAAACACCACTTCCAAATGTGCAATTGTTGCAGCTGATAACAGAAGAATTTATGTGCTTTGTTCAGACCTGAAACATTATGGAGTTAGCAGAAGTATTTCTAGCAAGTAAATAAACCTGGTGGACTGAGAAAGCTGCTCATTCTGAAAGGCTCCACCTACAAACTAGATAAAACTCAGACTGGCAAAGCTTGGGGAGACTTAGTTGCAGGAGAGTACAGGAAAAGCAGCAAAGAACTTCTTCATACTTTATCATTTTATATTAAACATATTTTTTAATGAATGTTTACCGAATGAAACCTTTAATAATTGCTTCTTATGCACTGAAAAGTGCCACGAACACATTATTGTAAGTGTTGGAATCTAAACCCAGCCCTGACCTTCACGGATTATTAGTTAAACTTGATATTTGCCAGAATTTCTGTCCAAATAAAAGGAGAGAAATTTTTTTAGATGTGAGGCAAAAAAGATACCTAGCTTAAAATGTCAAAAGCGATGTGACCTTACTCTGCAGAACATGTGCCTTTTCAGGTACTTCCTATAAGTTTTGTCTCTTATGCCGTAGATGATCGGACTGATTGATCGTGGCAGTACCTGGACAGTGATATAAAAAGCAAATAAGACATCTGAAAAATTCTTTGGGAACCATTGCTGCACGGCTGTTAACACAAAGGGTATTGTATAAGCTGTCATACACAATAACACCTGAAAGCCATGGAGGAGGATTGTGTTTCGGGCTTTCTTAGCATCCCCGCTTGCTGATTTTGCGGTGAACACAATTTTGAAGTATGTGTAAAATATAACAAACCAAACCATGACCAGATACACAACATATGTAATGTCCCTCTTCTTGGTGAGGTGGGGATTTGGAAAGGCAGTTTCCCTGAGGCAGAACACGTAGGAACTGAAGTACTCCAGGGGCTCTGTGGCCACAGTGACGAAAAGATCAGGAAGGACGGACAAGACGGTGGTCGCCCAAATTAAACCAATCAACATTAGCACTCTTTTGACGGTGCAGATCTGACTGTGGCGAAGGGGGATGCAGATGGCGACGTAGCACTCCACGGCCATGCAGGCCAGATTCAGAGGGGTGTTCTCAGTGGTGAAGAGCGCTATCAGGATGATGGAGCAGCAGACAGAGATGTGTATTTTGTAGAGGGTGTAGCTGATGAGGAACAGTAGGACGGTCAGCGTCACCTGGATCATATCGTTGATCACCAGGTGGATGAAAAGGATGTACCGTGGATTCATGTAGAAGATCTCGAGGGTGGAAAGAAAGACAAGGGAGGGAAGTGCATTCACTGGTTTGTTACAAATGATTATGTTGAATAATAACCCAAACATGTGTTGTAAGTTAGGAACTCTGTAACACCTTTGTGAAATGAAATGAGCTATTTCTAAGTTTCTAAAGGTAAAAGCCACGTTAATCTTTCAAAGAAAGTTCTGCAGACAGTTGAAGAACTTCAGTAGTTTGGATCAACATGAAACTCTTTTCTTCAAGCTTTATTACCAATGATTAAGAATTAAGAAAAGCCTCTTTACATTGTTAAAAGCAATTCTTGAAAAAGTCTGACAGAAAAAAAATTCAGAAATTGTGGAAAGAGATGTTATCCATAATTTAACAAAACAAGAAAATTTCATAAAATAACCCTTTTAGAAGTAAATTCTTCTCAGTCCTCAATATGCAAAATGTTTCTTTAAATAAATGGAAAATATCTGTAGAATGAAGATTTTTCTTTGTCGATTTAAATACTGTATGCGTTGTATGTAAGCTATAGATGAAGGAGATGATAGTGGACATGAGGAAGGAGAGGAGACCTCAGCATTCACTGTACATCCAGGAGCTTGAAGTGGAGAGCTTTAAATATGTGGGCGTCCACATCAGTGAGGACCTAACCTGGACACTCAACTCCACACAGCTTGTTAAGAAGGCGCAACAGCGGCTGTACTTCCTGAGGAGGCTGAGGAAATTCGGCATGTCACCTAAGATCCTCAGCAACTTCTACAGCTGCATCGTTGAGAGCATCTTGACCAGCTGCATCACCGTGTGGTATGGCAGCACTACTGCTATGGACCGCAAACGCATGCAGAGAGTGATGTAGACTGCTGAGAAGATCACCGGGACTCCACTGCCCTCTCTGCAGAGCAACAGTAGAGCTGCCTCCATCCGAAGGGATCCCACCCACCCCTAGCACGGCCTGTTCACACTTCTACCCTCAGGCCGGAGGTACAGGAGTATCAAATGCAGGACCACTAGGTTTAAGAACTCTTTCTTTCCCACTGCCATCAGACTCCTAAACTGCTGACCGGAGTTTACACCAGCAGCACAATACTGTACTGCCATATTTGCATTTGTATTGTATTGTATTTTTATATTTTAAATTTTACACTTGTGTTATTTGTTCTATTTTAAATTTAAATTTCTATTTATATTCTTTTAAATTTATTCTTACACATTAGGCATTAGGTGGACAGCAGAGTAAGAATTTCATTGTACAGGGAAACATGTTTCCATACTGTGTACATGACAATAAACACTTTGATTCTTGATTCTTGAGTCTATGACCACACATATTAAAAGCACATAACAGATTTTTGGTTTGGACATTATTTACAGTTTTAGCCTGTTTCTCTTTTCAGTGTGATCAGTGTGTAAATTCATATTTTTTGTGTGATTTTACTAGATAATATCTGGAATCTAACAAAACAGGAAATTATGCACAACAGTCTGAGAATTATTGATAATTTTTCAGTCCACTGGCCTCCTTTCCATGACAATGATGACACGGCTGGTGGATAGATTATGGAGCGTACTGAGGAGCAGAACATTCCAGAGCAACACACAAATATCCAAAGACCCTCTCCCAAAGCTGTAAACTTGGTAAGACACCATTTCAGGAGACAGCTAACCTAAAATTCACCTCCAAATAGAATATCTGCTGATCGGATGTTTACTACTAAAGGACCACTCACGATACCTTTGGAGACAACAGGATGTCTCCTACCTCCACCAGAATCTGATAAGAGTCATAAAGTGTCAACTGTGAGGAAAACCTCTGCAGGACTGGCATTCTGATCTTCTGATCTCCTAACCTAACACACAGAACTTTATACACAGGAGTGAATAGAACAGTTTAAATCAGAACATTAAAGAAATGCACCATCATCTGAATGACGATCTGGACTAAGTCTTTGATACCAGGCTGATAAGGACCAGCATGGAAGAAGAACACATCCAATCTGAGGTGTTTGTGGAAGATGCACACACATGATACACAAGCACAACACCCTCTCCTCTCTCTGTCACAGACCACAGCCAGAAAAGACACAGAGAGACTTTTTACTCTGAGAATGATAACAGGTCGGAGCTCGAGGTACAAGCTGTACTGGATGGGAAACCAGGATGGGATTGGTGGAGTTGTGATCTTCCTCGCAGTAAAGTGGATAGACAAGGTGTTCGACATCTCTCGAGTATCAGACAGGATCCTTGTGATGAAGATCTGTATCGACAGACTTGTTCTTAACATCATATCAGTACATGCCCCACAGGTGGGACTTGATAGCAGTGTAAAAGATGACTTTTACAACAAGCTGCTCAGTGTGGTGTCCAGAATTAATGCACAAGAAAAGCTATACATCCGTGGAGACTTCAATGGTCACATTTGCTGCAACCCTGACGGCTTTGAGGGAGTACATGGAGGAAATGGCCATGGGCAACGTAATCAGGAGGGAGAGCGTATGTTGGAGTTTGCGATTGCCCATGTCCTGGTTGTTGGCAACTCATTCTTCAGGAAACCAGAGCAGCAGCTCATCACATATCAGTCAGGTGGATACAGCAGCCAGATTGATTACATCTTGTTGAGAAGGGGGGACCTCAAGCTAACCAAGAATGTCAAGGCCATTAACGAGGAGGAATGTGTATTGCAACACAGACTCCTTGTCTGTGACACCTCACTGAAGTTTTCCCCACCACAGCGCAGGCAGTACATTCCCAAGATATGCACATGGAAGCTTAGAGACCAGGAGCATAGGTCTAAGTTTACCTGCGAGATAGAGACAGCCTTACAAGCTGCTAGCCCCCAAGGAACAGTTGAAGAAATCTGGCTGAAGCTAAAGTCAAGCCTCCTTAGCACCACAGAGAAGGTATGTGGCTGGACAAAGAAGGGACCACCAAGGAAACAGACCTGGTGGTGGAATGATGAGGTTAGCACAGCTGTGAAGGAAAACAGAAGGTGCTGGAAAGCTTGAAAGCAGAATGGATATGGGAAAGAGACCTACGTTGTGGCTAAGAGACAAGCTAAGCTAAGCAGAGGAGCTGGAACTACAAAAATGTGCTTGATGGAAAGGACAACATCTTCTGCATTGATAAGCAAATGAGGCATCAAAACCAAGTTGTCATCGGGGACAAGTGTGTGAGGAATGACTGCGGTGAAATGGCTCTAGACGATGAAGTCAAGAAAGTAGCATGGCAAGAAAATTATCAGAGATTGTTGAACATAGAGTTCCCCTGGGACTCAGAGCAGTTGTCGGTGGCTGACCCTCTCGCCGGACCTGCAATACAGATCACCAAGAAGATGGTTAAGGAGGCTGTGAAGAGTTCAAAGAGTGGTAAAGCAGCTGGACCATCGAGCATCACAGCCGAGATGCTGAAGGCCTCAGGTGACAACTGCATTTCCTACCTCACCAAGCTACTCAACAGAGTCATCAGTGAAGGTTGTATTCCAACGGACTGGGACACGAGCTATGTGGTGAATTGCTACAAAGGCAAAGGTGATGCACTTGAGAGGGGCAACTACTGGGGCTTGAAGTTGCTGGACCAAGTGATGAAGATTCTGGAGAGAGTCTTAGAGAAGCTGATTAGAGGGATGGTCAACATTAGTGAAGTGCAGGAAAGGCGTTGGGAGAAGCGCCATCCACTGCCAGGGATGCATGCACTGGATCCACAACTCCTGCAGTGGCATCAGAGGAAGACTCCAGGGTGATCCAACTTATAGATGCTCTCGCTGCCTTGGAATAGCTAGGCCTATAGATGGACGACCTCTTCAACATGTGTCTGTGGATGACCAACAGCTTGACACGGTAGGCAGCTTCTGCTACTTAGGAGACACAGTCTGTGCCACTGGAGGATGCGCAATCAGCATTACCTCCAGATGCAGAACTGCATGGGGTAAGTTTAGAGAACTCCTCCCCATCCTCACCAACAGAACTGTCTCACTTCAGACACGAGAAAGTATCTATTCTGCCTGCGTAAGGAGTGTACTACTGTACTCAAGCGAATGCTGGCCATCAAGAAAAGAGGACAGTGTACGGCTGGACCGCAATGACAGAACAATGGTGAGGTGGATTTGCGGAGTGAAAGTGGAAGATCAGATTAGCATGGATACATTGTATGAAAGGCTTGGCATCCCATACATTGAACAGGGCATGTTCATAGAAGTACATCCTGGATAAATAAATGTCAGCTGCTTCAAGCAGAGGGGAGCAAACCTAGAGGAAGGCCTACAAAGTCATGGAAAGGGACCATCAAGGAGGATCTGCGTGCCTGGAATCTCTCTATGGACATGGCAGATAACAGGGATGATTGGAGAAAGAGACTGCGAGATGCCAGAAGACCGTCCAACACCCTGGAAGGGGTCCAACGGACGTAAAATGCATGATGATGATGATGATGATGAATATTTGCTGCCTATGTCCTCTTTTTCTTATTACTGAATGCATATGCTTGTATGATTAAACATGTTATAAGTTCACTTCAATGTTGCCTAAACTCTACAATTTGTAAGTTTATTCTTATGTTTACACATTTTATTATTATCTCAGGAGCCATATGAGATACATGTGTTGTGTTTGGTGTCATTTTAATCATTTATTTGGTGTTATTTCAGATCTGTGATCATCATAAATATTGAACAACTGGAATTCTACATTTAAGAAATGAACTAAGAGTACATTTTTATTTGGCCTCTGACCTCTCCTGGACAGTAAAGCCCAACACCGTCCCATGAGAGGAACACATCCATGATCGGTTAGATGCTGATTTGAATTTGGCTCCAAAAACTTTGTATATAGAGGAAATTCATTTGAATGCAACTCAGTCTCAGTTTGAGTTTGTTTGTTTTTTGGTTTTTTTTTTTTTTTTAGTTTCGTTTAGTTTTCCTTTATGAAGAATGTAACTTGGACTTTTAGAAAAATTCAACTTGGGTTTGTAACTGGGCTTGAAACAAAGGACCATAGGAAAATTGACTCTTAGAAGAATGCAACTGGACTTACAAATTATTTAAGAATTACAACAGCACGAATATTTCCTTGATAACTCTGAGCTTTGACTCTTAGTGTTTTTACTTTAGCATACTTTTGCAATGCAAACCTGCCAATGTTCCTCCTTGTCTCTGCGTTCCTGAAACAACGCATCCATCAGATCATCACAGCAGCCTCTCTCTCACTACTACAAAGGCTACGCTAGTATCACATTCCATCTGCTAAATGAGTGAATTTACAAATTACAATTTCTTTTCCAATTACAAAGTATTTCTGAATTCATCACTTTTTCTACCAACTGCTTCCAGTGATGATCACAGTTCATTACTTTATCTGCATTTATTCACTGTCTGTTGTTGTCATGTCGTTGTAGTTTATTGTTTGTTCGCAGAATTAGTTATGTTTTTATATAATTATCATCAGTTCTACTGTGTATTTCTTTGTTTTGGGAAATGGAGGTCAATGAAATCAGAGTTTATGACTTTCATAATGAGAGTGATCAACTTCATCTTAATCAAAGTCTCTTTGGAGAACCTGGAGAAAACCTGGCAGGGAGAACATTTAACCTCCATACAGAAATATCCCAGGGAGGCTGGGACGTGAACTGGGGATCTTCTAGCTGCAAGATGACGGTGCTAACCACCAAGTCACTGTGAAGGCCCTTAGAGGCAGTATGAAGAATCTGAAAAAAACCCCACTATATTTTATTTGAAAAAAAAACCTGTTATATCATCCAGGAGAATCCCATATTTTCTCATTTCAGTGCTCAAATGGAAACTTTCAAATGGGTAAAACATAAACTAAATGTATTCATATTTAAACAAAATAGAATTAATAGTTTTCACATTTGTTTCCAGCAACTTTAGGAGTGACTGTAGGTAGAGTCATCTCATGCAAATAAAGGAGTGTCAGACCTGGTGCTTGCGAAAGGTTTGAATGAGCGCAGCATTGATGTAGTTGATGGAGATGCCGAGGACCACAACGATCACATTCTTGACTACAGCTTTGGAGAAGGAATCCCGGTACTCTATAACCACGGTCACATTGGCAGATGACACGTTCATGTCTTACAGGCTGAAAAACTACCACAGAAAAAACATGTTAAAAACTGTATGTTGTAATGTGCAGAAACATTAAAAAAAAAAAAAAACTTAAAATCTGTTTCACACTGCAGTCTGACACCACACACTATTAGACTCCATGAGAGCATGACTACACAGTTTAAAGTGTTAAAATGTGGTTAGCTATACACTTGAAACTGCACCATGATAGTTTTTCACGATAAATTATCCATATTTACACTATCGTTCAAAGGTTTGGGGTCACCCGGAGAATGTCATGTTCTCCAGGAAAACTCCCACTTTTATCCATGTGCTAACATAACTGCACAAGGGTTTTCTAACCATCAATGAGCCTTTCAACAGCATTAGCTAACACAATGTAGCATTAGAACACAGGAGTGATGGTTGCTGGAAATGTTCCTCTGTACCCCTATGGAGATATTCCATTAGAAATCAGCTGTTTACAGCTAGAATAGTCATTTACCACATTAACTATGTCTATACTGGATTTATCATTCATTTAATGGTGTCATCATTGAAAAATAACTGCTTTTATTTCAATAATAAGGAGAGACATTTGAACGGTTGTGTTTGAGATATTTAATCCTACCATTGTTGTGCTAAAAAGTGTGAACATTTACATCTTTCTGAGAATAAGACAAAGGAGTTCTCACCTCAGGACCAGGATCACGGCATCAGCCTGAAAGATAAAAATCAATGTCTTGTTATTTCAAATTTATTTAAAATTTAGCAGCTAATATGTAAGAACAAACAGAACAGATAAGCTCAGTCACTTCTGTTGCTACTGATTTAAAATGACAGCATGTATAACTGCATTTGATAAGACAATATTCATAAAATGAGATGATAGGTGTTTTAAATATCGTCATAATTCAGACTGTTGAATCAGTCTTGCTGTTTCTGCTATCTATCACACAACGCTTCATCCAGACTCCACATTGTGGTGTGGAAATCTGAATGAAAGAATTAGAAGTCTGGTAACAGAAAAAAAGAATCACGTTTAGCATAGAGCAAGAAAATACCCCCATAAAACACAACCTGAAACACCACAGAACACCTTAAAGCCATTAAAACAACAAGAATGATCTCATAAAACAGTTTGTTTTAAAACTTCACAAACAATTTCTGCTTTTACATATCTCAGGTCACATGACTGTACAGTGCTCACCTTAGCTGATGCATCCAGACTACGACACGAATATTACATCAGGCTTTATATGGCTCACCGTCCAAAGATTCTCCAAGGAATTAGGAGTGTGTGTGTGTGTGTGTGTGTGTGTGTGTGTGTGTGTGTGTGTGTGTGTGTGTGTGTGTGTGTGTGTACTGTATGTCTGCACATGTATGGACACTATTGTTCAAAAGTTTTAAACTTTTAAAACGGTGATCACCTACACGTGTTCATGTTTTTATCAGTACACTGTAACAGATTTATTTGTAAAACGATAGTAAAATGCGGGCAGATGCGGTTGCCAGTATTTTTACAGTGATTCTACTGTAATTGACTTAAACAGTTACTTAATGTAGAACTGAGTCCTCTACAACAGTTTAGGAGATTACATTGTCAGTGACTCCACTCTCCACAGCATTTTCTTTGTGTTTTTACTTGCAGCACATGCTGTAGTTGTCTTTAGTAAGTACTGATGAATGCAGCATGAGTACAACTGGAAAGGTTTTTGTAGCGTCACCACCCCGCAAGCTATCCTGACTGTTACTTCAGGGCCCGTCCTAAATGAATGAAGAGGCAGTCAGAACTGCATTTGAAAGGTCAAAGGGACATAAAACTTGCATGTCTAGAATCACCAGTCAAATCTGGTAAATAAAAAAAAAATGCTTAAAAGGTTTGACAACTTTGCCTCAAAATAAGATGTAAAACCAGTTTTCCCCCACAAATTATGATTCTGCTGCACATTCACACAGTTCCATGACACTGGGCTTCACTGGATGTTTCCTGTTTCACCATCTTAAAAACCCCTGATGGTCAGAACAGCCTTAGAAACATGCTGACCACAAAATCCATCTGCATGTGCTTGGACATTCTGCCCAGCAAGCAGAAAATGTTCCCACAACATTGACTAAAATGACCAACAAGTTCTAATCGTGTTTTAGAGAAAACATATAAATTCTAATGTTCAGAGAATGTTCTATGGCATGTTTTTATTGCGAATAATGTTCCTATGAAGTTAAAGTCAACTGAGACAGACAGTTTTAACATCCAGAGAATGTTTGAAGGATGTTGTCACATTATGTCACACAAAAGAACGTTTTCAAACCACTCAAAGAATAGTTTTAAGATGGAGGCCTCAGAAAACAGATCATGTCTGTGTAATGTAAAATATGAACAAAGGGAGAACAGAACTTTATCAGGTCTGTCCTAAGACCTGGAGTTCACACAACAACAGTAATAATAATAACATAAACCACTGTTCAAAAGTTTGGGTTACTTAGAAATATATATATATATATATTCTTTTTTTATCTGACCTTTATTCAATCAGAAGATTAACAACCTCTGTTGCAAGAGATTTCTGACCTAGATAGGCAGCAGCAAATACTAAACACAGTTATAAAATTACACAGTTTAAGCATAATTAAAGAACAAACAAAAAACAAAAACTTTAAAAGCTTGTAAATTTAAATAAAATCTAATTTACAAGCAAGTTATGAAAACCAAGTGCATGTTGTGGAATCGGCCTCAAGAACTCACAGTTTGGATTTAAGAGCACTCACTGAGATTAATGGCTAATTTCCAGTTTTTCTGCAACATATTCCAGGCAAAAAGTGCAGAATAAACAAAAGCCTTTTTACCCAGTTCAGTACAAACATATGGACCAGAAAGCAACTGCTGATGTTGTGAACGGAGAGAGTGAAGATCAGAACTTTTCTGTGCAGGTAGAAGAACAAATGGAGGACAGTAGTCCAAGTATCACCTTGTATATGAAAGTCTACCAATGATGGAACCTTCTGGTGGCTAAAGCAGTCGTCCTACCAGAGAGAAGAACTCACAGTGGTGCATCAAGTGTAGACATAGTTAATGTGGTAAATGACTATTCTAGCTGTAAACAGCTGATTTTTAATGGAATATCTCCATAGGGGTACAGAGGAACATTTCCAGCAACCATCACTCCTGTGTTCTAATGCTACATTGTGTTAGCTAATGGTGTTGAAAGGCTCATTGATGGTTAGAAAACCCTTGTACAGTTTTGTTAGCACATGAATAAAAGTGTGAGTTTCCATGGAGAACATGGAATTGTCTGTGTGACCTCAAACGTTTGACCGGTGGTGTTTTGGAGTGGATGAAGCCTGCTCACTAACTAAATATAAGACAGCAAATAGGACACAAACACTGTGGATGTTCAGCCCCAGAAGTGACTGTCTGCTCAGCTACAGATCTGCTGTTTTAGAGGTCTACAGTGAAAATGTTACAGTTTCTTTCTCAGATTTTTCACGTCTGCTGTGAGAAGGACTGTCGATAAAAACACAACTGGATATTACTGGAGTAGTACTGTACATTTTGTGACTAAAACTGTAATCTAAAAATATTTTGCTCTGACCAACATCGCCAGCATTTTGCTTTAACTTTTCCCTCTTTTGATTTTCAAGCTCACACTTCCTACAACACTGTCTGAGTAAACTTACTCTTAGGGAGACTTTGTGTGTCTTTCGGGACATCCTGACATTTTCACTAATCCTCTGTGTGATCAGGAAGCGAGTGTTGCTGCAGGACGCTGAGCGAGCAGCCGCCTCATCAGCCTCCTGAGGCTCCGACTGTAAAGGTCAGTCACTCTGGGGCAGCTTGTTATGGAGAGCACAGATCCAGCATCAGGGATCTATTAGGCAGGTATCTGAGAGAGTTTCTTATAGCTGCCATTAAACAAATCTACAATTACAAGAAGCTAGAGATGATGATGACCTTTAAATGGTAAACAAGTTGCCGTATCCTCAGAGGAGAACAGCTGATGAAGCTCACTGACATGAACAACAATAATATCCTCTTCAGGCTCTTTGGGTAGCTGCTAGTCCACATGGAGATCAGACTGTTTGCTCGTTTGTGTGACTGCTTTGCCCTCTTAATAGCTTTTAGTTTGAAACCATTTCATGAAAACTAACAAGCGTTTCAGAGTTTGCTTGTGGTGATTTCATTTTCAATTCTTTATTATTTGGACGGGACAGTGCATATTAATGAATGTACAATCTCATCAGTTTACTCAAGGTTGCAGTAAATAAGCCGGATTTAGCTCAGGGCGAGTTTCCACCCATTGTCCCCAACATAAAATAAAAACGTATGGAGTTACAGATGGATAAAAACAGTAAAGTAAAACAATTACAATGGTAAATGAGTTCTGGCTGGGTTAAACCTCTCTCAGTGCTACCATGCTACCCATAAAGTTCTGATAGTTAAATGTCCTCCAGTTTGATAGTTCATCAGTCATGTCTTATACCGTCTCTGTAAACTGACAAAAGTGGAGCTTTTTGTGATAGCTGGAGGTAAACTATTCCAGTTTGTGCACCCTTTAATTCAGGGGTGTCAAACTCATTTTAGTTAATTTAGTTCCACATTCAGCCCAATTTGATCTGAAGTGGTCCGGACCAGTAAAATCATTACATAATAACATGTAAATTACCACAAGCACAATTTCTTCCTTTGTTTTAGTCCAATAAAGTACATTCTGAAAATGTTCGCATTCAAGGAATTATCTTTTTACAAAACATCATGAAAAACCTGAAATTTATTAAGAAAAATAAATTCAAATTCAACAACATGAGGCCTCAGTTGATCATTTACATAAACATGTTACATCAGTGAGCCTTTCAGCACCATTAGCTAACACAATGTAGCATTAGAACACAGCAGTGATGGTTGCTGGAAATGTTCCTCTGTACCCCTATGGAGATATTCCATTAAAAATCAGCTGTTTACAGCTACAATAGTCATTTACCACATTAACTATGTCTACACTGGATTTATCATTCATTTCATGCTATCTTCATAAAAAAAAAATGCTTTTGAACGGTGGTGTATGGATTCTGTTCAGAGTGGGGAATTTGTCATAGGACATGTCCACCAATGAGGATAAAAAATAATAACAAAAAGTTTTTATTTCCCAGATATCATTAGCTTCAGTAAAACTTTTCTTCTGTTGAGCTGTGTTTGTTCAAAGGAACTTGTGGAACAAACATGTGTTGCATCAGTCTGCTGAGAGAATGTGTTGAAGGTCAGTAATGATGCTGCAGTGATTCCCCACAGAGCTGCTCTTCAAACAGCAGCACACAAGGAAAATGTTCTGTTCCTCTGTGTTTCAATGACATGGAAATCTGTACGCCCTTTAAAAACAGAAGTCATCGTTGATCTATGGAGAGTAAAGTGTTGTCAGAGGGTACTTGTTGTTCAAATGAATCTTCAAACAGCAAAGTTTGCAAACTTGCATCATTATAGTTTTGACTAAGAAAAGTTTCTAGGTTCTAGATGTGTGGGACAAACAGTGGGAGTATATTTTCACATCATTCTCTCTCTAATATTCAATTCAGATTGAAAAATAAAGGGAAAAAAAGGGGAAAAAATTCTCAGAGAATCGGCTTCCATTGGCTTCACCCTGTTGATGAAATAGCTTCCAAGTAAATACAAATACGATAAAAATCTACATGTAATTAAATCCAGCATATTATTAAAATACGCAGAAATGAAGTGAGAGTTTCATAGTATTTGTCATGAGATTAACTCTGATAGTGAGTGTCTGCAGGCGTCAGACTTTACAGTCATTCTGTTTGTTGTTTGTTTTAATGCTCATTGTAACTGATTTTTTGTTGTTTGTTTTAATGCTCATTATAACTGATTGTTTGTTGTTTGTTTTAATGCTCATTATAACTGATTGTTGTTTGTTTTAATGCTCATTGTAACTGATTGTTGTTTGTTTTTAATGCTCATTGTAACTGATTGTTTGTTGTTTGTTTTAATGCTCATTATAACTGATTGTTTGTTGTTTGTTTTAATGCTCATTGTAACTGATTGTTGTTTGTTTTAATGCTCATTGTAACTGATTGTTGTTTGTTTTTAATGCTCATTGTAACTGATTGTATTGAAGTATAAAAAATCGTGTTCTGCATACTTTCTGTGTCTCTGGGTGTAATATAGGAGGATAGGTAGCAGTTACAATGATGATGACCCACACATCACACACAGAAACCTGATGACAGCCTTCCTGCTTCTTTCACAGCCGCCGGATAAAAGCCACATTTAAGAAAAGCGTCTGTGAGGGACAGCGAGGTCTGGAGAAGACTTCAAAATGTTTTACAATATAGTATGAACTTTTTGCTGATCACCAAGTAACTCTTTAACCCTCTGTTTTAGGCAGTTTTTAAAAGCATAAACACTCCTCTTTACACTTACAGACTTACAGGAGGCTACAGGTAATGATCTAACTTCTACCTGTCATCAAAAGATAGCTGCAGCAGAGGATGGAAGATGAAATGGAAGTGCAGAATCAGGTCAGGGGAGTGCAATTATTAACCCTGTAAAACTCACCGATGCCAAAATACAACATCAGTTATTCTTATTTTTCATTTTTCTGTATCAACATTATACACACACACACACACACACACACACACATATATATGTATATTGGGGATGGTTCGAGCCGATCCGCTGGATCGATATCGAGTTCGATCCAGGTCAAAATGACTGGCTCGAGCATCGGAGTTTTATATTAGAACTCGTTCGATCCGATCCATAAGCCCAATCTATCTCATATCCTCATCTTCACTTTTCACGACATGCAGTAACACAGACGAGCTGTTGCCATGGTTACCATGTGCCCGTGTTTTCGTCACGTGAGCAGAGAGTGAACAGAAGCCTGGAGAGCTGTGGTCATGTCTGCCGTGTGGAATTATTATATGTGAACGGAGGAGAAAAGTAAAATAGCTGAGTGCAACGTTTACAAAATAAGTCTCTCAAGGGGTGGCAGCAAAACCGGACATTTTAACACAAAGAACTTAATACAGCATCTGCAGAAGCATCATGGAAAGCAGTACGGAGACTTTTTACAGGCGAGTGCAAAAATAAAAGTGACCTGCGGCAACCATTGTTGCAGGAAGCACTACAGAAGAGTAAAAACTCGCTCCAACGCCAAAATATAACAGAGAAAATTGTCGAGTTCATTTTGCTGGATGAGCAACCACCTTGTGTGGTGGAAAATGTGGATTGTTGAAGTATTTTTCATTCCCCAGGAAAAATCTGACTCCCCCTTTGCGTGAACGTGTGCGCCTTACGTTTCACTCTGTGGCCACTTGACGGCTTTTCTGTTGTACGTTTACTGTTTTTTTTTGTTGTTGTTTTCTACTGTTTTTCGGGTTAAATGTGATTAGGTAGCGAACTGCGGACTAGTGATGGGAAATCCAGCTCTTTTTAGAGAGCCGACTATTTTGGCTCGGCTCAGTAAAAAGAGCCGGCTCTTTCGGCTCCCAAGTGGCTCTTCGAGTTGTTTTGTTGCTTTAATTAATTTATTATTAACAACAATATAAAATTTTGCACAAAATGAATTACTAATGTAAAAGATTGTGTTTTTTTATTTATATATGTTTTTTATAGTATATAGTTTATTATAATTCCAATATCGCCTTCACTTTGTCCACAGCTGGATTCATCACCTTCAAAGCATCTCTTACAACCAGGTTAATTGTGTGTGCAAGACATGGGTGGTGGGTCCATTTCAGGATTTTTATTGCTTTTGTTATGTTAGCTGCATTGTCAGCAAACCACTTTGTTTTCCACATCCCACTCTTTTGCCAGTTTGAGCAGCTCTTCTGCTACGTTCTCAGCAGTGTGTCTGTCGCTGAACTCAAAACAATCCAGAAGACAGGACACCATTTTAAAATTTTCAATAAAGTGACATGTAACTGACAAGAAGGATGTATTGGTTTAGGATGTCCAGCTGTCAGTTATTAGACAGACTGCTGTGGCTTTTTTTAACCCTCTCTTGCAGTAATGTATGTTCTGTGTCATACAGGCCTGGGATGATTTTTTGGGAAAGTGTTTTCCTGCTTGGAATTGCATACATTGGATTTAGTGCATGAACAAACTTCCTGGATCCTTTATCATCCACAACTGAAAATGGTTGACAATCAAGGGCAATCATTTTTGCCAGTTCTTCATCAATTGAGTTCTGTCTTGCTGTGGTCACAGACTTCTGCAAAAACTGTGTCATAGAGCTCTGGATCGGAGGTTTTGGTGGTTGTGATGGCATACTACATGATGCTGTAGATACTGCAGCAGAAGCAGCAGCAGCAACAGTAGCAGTAGACACACTGGCACCTTCATTAATACCACATTCAACCCATTGCACTGATGGGTGGACAGTTCTCAGGTGCCTGTGGAAGTTGTTTGTGGAGCCGGCTCTGTATGATATTCTTTTCTTGCAGACTCTACACTCTGCCTTTGTATTATCAATCAAATTGAAATGGTTCCAGATTTTACTTGTTTTCGTGGTGTCGCTCATTTTCTTTACCTTTCTATCGATGTCTCCTCTTGTTGCCCCTGGCTCTCTTTCTTAACCTGGCAATAGCCAGATTAATAATTGTGTAGTACTTGATAGTACTCCACAATATCAATCTGGGACCGCTCCATGTAAATCCGTTCGGAGGAAGAGGCACGGATTGGACAATGCAACAGTATGTCCCGCCTCTGACAGGTTTGTTTTTAGCCAATCACGGCGACCCTTTGAAGTTTCTTCACAACAAGCGGAGCCAATTGGTAGATTAAACTCTTACCAAAACCCGTAGGTAAAAAAGCACAAACATCTTTACCATCCAGAAATGCGCAAAGCGCCTCTCGTTGTTCTTCCTTCAAAGAAGCGATAGGAGATTCAGCTAAAACTGACTTAATAGCAGCATCTACACGATCGTTGTCCTCCGTTGCCATGTTTGTTTTGATCTACTGGCGCTTGGTGTCGTCATCAGACCCGGATATCCCGCCCATTATCCCGCCCCCCACACGAATACTGCTGCGTGATTGGCCCGAACCAACTTGGTGCTGTACGAAAAGTGAATGCGGGAGCGGAGCAAGATGGTTTCTTGACAGATTTGTGAACTCACAAATATCACGAGAAATCAACTTGCTGGCAAGGTTATCTCTTTCTCTCTGTCCCTCCTGCTCTGTTCGTGTTCTACCGCTGCTGCGTCTGTGAGTGTAACTGCTACCCCTCCCCCCCTCCGCTCAGCGCAAACACATATTGACCAATCACGTCCGGCTTGAAGAGAAAAAAAAGTGAGAGAGCGAGGGTGAGAGAGAGAGGGTGTGAGAGAGAAAAACAACAACACGGCTCCCAACACAGCTCCCAATAGGGAGCCGGCTCCCGTCGGTCACTTGAAAGAGCGAAGGACACATCACTACTGTGGACATGTTTTCGTGTTAAACATGATTAGGTGACAGATCTCTCCTCTTGTCATCCGCACACTGTTGTCTGTAGTGTATTCATTATAAGAGCTGCAATATTTGGTTTGGCCCCTAGATGACACTGTAGCTTGTTCATGTTGTTACTGTGTTGTGAGACCACAGAATAAAAAGAGACCTGTTGATCACCAGACATGGTGTCGTACACAACGTATATTACATGGTGTCAGAATGAATCTAGAAGTTGAGGCAGAGAAAAGGACATGGAGCAGATGAAACCCCCGACCTCACCAAGTCCAGAAGAAAATCTAGTGGAAAATTGGAGGATCTGGATCCAGAGGTTTGAACTTTTTCTTGTTGCCAGCGGAGTTAATGAAAAGTCTGACGAAGTGAAAAGAGCCACATTTCTGCACGTGGTCGGGGATGAAGCAATTAAAGTATTTAATACGCTTGACTTCGATGAAGACGTGGATGACTACGACGTTTTGAAAGAGCTGTTTCGCCGACATTGTGAGCCACGGAAAAATGTAACATATTTAAGACATTTATTTTTCACACGAGTACAAGGAAAGTCTGAAGGTATTGATGCATATGTGACAGATCTGAAGAATAAGGCAAGAGACTGGAGTTTGAGCATCTCGCAGACTCACTGATTCGGGATCGAATCGTGTGTGGCATCACAAATGATCAAGTTAGAGGACGACTTCTAAGAGAACCTGACCTCACGCTGAATAAAGCAATAGATACAGTGCCTTGTGAAAGTATTCGGCCTCCTTTAACTTTTCAACCTTTCGCCACATTTCAGGCTTCAAACATAAAGATATAAAATTATAATTTTTTGTCAAGAATCAACAACAATTGGGACCCAATCGTGAAGTGGAACGAAATTTATTGGATATTTTATACTTTTTTAACAAATAAAAAACTGAAAAGTGGGGTGTGCGATATTATTCGGCCCCTTTACTTTCAGTGCAGCAAACTCAGTCCAGAAGTTCAGTGAGGATCTCTGAATGATCCAATGTTGTCCTAAATGACTGATGATGATAAATCAGCCCGATCTCACGAGGATTCGTGAAACTGTCACGTAAGTTTTAGTTTCGGTTTCGTGCGCACCAACACGATTTCGTCATGTTTTTCGTGCCGCTCACCACGAAATGCGCACCAATGTATTTTAAACGGCGGACTTTTCGTGCCACTCAGAACGTATTTCAAAAGAATGTGTATATTATATTTTTAATGTAAAACCGTGGCGAATCCAACGCTATATTTTGCATGACATCGTTCCTAAACATAACCCTAACCATAATCCTAACCATAACCTAACCATAAGCCGGTGGTACACTTACCAATTTGCATAGGAATTTCAAGAATGTCCGGCGGCCGGCGGCCGCAAATGCGATCACACAAGCAGTATACGCCGATGGACAGCTTAGATCGTCATGAATCCGCCGGTATAAACCGCTTTCAGATGTGATTACCACAGCGAAAAACATTTCGTGGTGAGCGGCACGAAAAACATGACGAAATCGTGTTGGTGCGCACGAAACCGAAACTAAAACTTACGTGACAGTTTCACGAATCCCCGTGAGACCGGGTTGGATAAATAGAATCCACCTGTGTGTAATCAAGTCTCCGTATAAATGCACCTGCTCTGTGATAGTCTCAGGGTTCTGTTTAAAGTGCAGAGAGCATCATGAAGACCAAGGAACACACCAGGCAGGTCCCAGATACTGTTGTGGAGAAGTTTAAAGCCGGATTTGGATACAAAAAGATTTCCCAAGCTTTAAACATCTCAAGGAGCACTGTGCAAGCAATCATATTGAAATGGAAGGAGTATCAGACCACTGCAAATCTACCAAGACCCGGCCGTCCCTCTAAACTTTCACCTCCAACAAGGAGAAGACTGATCAGAGATGCAGCCAAGAGGCCCATGATCACTCTGGATGAACTGCAGAGATCTACAGCTGAGGTGGGAGAGTCTGTCCATAGGACAACAATCAGTCGTACACTGCACAAATCTGGCCTTTATGGAAGAGTGGCAAGAAGAAAGCCATTTCTCAAAGATATCCATAAAAAGTCTCGTTTAAAGTTTGCTACAAGCCACCTGGGAGACACACCAAACATGTGGAAGAAGGTGCTCTGGTCAGATGAAACCAAAATCCAACTTTTTGGCCACAATGCAAAACCATATGTTTGGCGTAAAAGCAACACAGCTCATCACCCTGAACACACCCAAGGGCGCAGGTTTGGTCTCAACATTGGTAGAGACGATATAACAGCATAACCTGCATGTACACTTTTTGCTGGGGATGGGACATTAATAAGACCAAACAGATTGGGTGAACGGGGGTCAGGGCTACATTTCTCACGAATATGAACCTAATTAATTGATAAGCTAAACGATCAATGCAAAATAAATCTGTATTGACTTATACTAACTTTCATGTGTATTGGTTCAGGTGATAGTAATTAAATACATTTTAATTAATAAATAAATGCACTAATAGGTATTTGGTCATCAGCCAATCAAACACATGTTTGATTGGACCGGCACATTCAGCAAGTGAAAAGGGGTAAATGTAAGTCTGAACCTGGTCTGAACATAATGAAAATAATTCACTTAATAATGGTAGGGTCAATTCTATCCTGACAACATATGGGAAGAAAATCAAAATGACCTATATAACTGAACTCATTATATAATGCAAATAAGGTTGCTTAAAAGTTGGTGGGGACAATTTGACCCTCTTGAAAAGTTGGTAGTGTTATGTCCCTACCGTCCCTATGCAAACCTACGCCCTTGAACACACCATCCCCACTGTCAAACATGGTGGTGGCAGCCTCATGGTTTGGGCCTGCTTTTCTTCAGCAGGGACAGGGAAGATGGTTAAAATTGATGGGAAGATGAATGGAGCCAAATACAGGACCATTCTGGAAGAAAACCTGTTGGAGTCTGCAAAAGACCTGAGACTGGGACGGAGATTTATCTTCCAACAGGACAATGATCCAAAACATAAAGCCAAATCTACAATGGAATGGTTCACAAATAAACGTATCCAGGTGTTAGAATGGCCAAGTCAAAGTCCAGACCTGAATCCAATCGAGAATCTGTGGGCAGAGCTGAAGACTGCTGTTCACAAACGTTCTCCATCCAACCTCACTGAGCTCCAGCTGTTTTGCAAGGAAGAATGGGCAAGAATTTCAGTCTCTCGATGTGCAAAACTGATAGACATACCCCAAGCGACTTGCAGCTGTAATTGCAGCAAAAGGTGGCGCTACAAAGTATTAATGCAAGGGGGCCGAATAATATTGCACACCCCACTTTTCAGGTTTTTATTTGTTAAAAAAGTTTAAAATATCCAATAAATTTCGTTCCACTTCACGATTGTGTCCCACTTGTTGTTGATTCTTGACAAAAAATTAAAATTTTATATCTTTATGTTTGAAGCCTGAAATGTGGCGAAAGGTTGAAAAGTTCAAGGGGGCCAAATACTTTCACAAGGCACTATATATATATATATATATATATATATATATATATTCATTTTTATTCTATATTTGGGTCTTACAGGCTTAAAAACAGAGTGACCCGTGCATCACTAATGGGCAGTGTCCGTTTTTCCGTTCTGTTTACATTTTTACTAGTCCTTCAGTGTTGTTTCCACCGCTCAAGGTCATCTCTGGATCAGTTTGATAGAAATCAGCTGCAGTAGATTCTGTAAACTGCAACACCTTCTGACCATCCAACCTTAATTCAAGGAGCTCCTGCACAGCTGTTGTTTAATACAGGAAATGTACACAACCAGTCAAATGTTTGGAGTCAGAAATGTCCTTAGTTTTGAAAAAAAAAAAAATCTTTTTTTTTCAGTGAAGATAGCATGAAGTGAATGATGAATCCAGTGTAGACATGGTTAATGTGCTAAATGACTATTTTAGCTGTAAACAGCTGATTTTTAATGGAATATCTCCATAGGGGTACAGAGGAACATTTCCAGCAACCATCACTCCTGTGTTCTAATGCTACATTGTGTTAGCTAATGGTGCTGAAAGACTCATTGATGATTAGAAAACCCTTGTTCAGTTATGTTAGCACATGAATGAAAGTGTGAGTTTCCATGGAAAACATGGAATTGCCTGGGTAACCCAAAACATTTGAACGGTGGTGTACATTTTGTTTTATACTTACAAACACAACAAGGGCACAAATAAAACAAGAAGAATAAAACATGAAAAGCTGAGGTGAAAAATGAAAACTCAGAGGAGAAAAGTTCACTCCTTTATTGCCTTCTGTGCTCTAATACAGAGATTCATTTAAAAAGTACAAAAAATGTAAAGCTATTAGAAAATATACAAAAACATACAGGCATTTAAATATAAAGGGCTATAAATTTATGGTGGTCTTTTTCATATATTTTTTTTAATAAAACTATAAGAGAGAAGACATCCTACACTATCGTGGCTGAAGCAGTAGCATGAATTTACAAACAGGCTGATGAAAACAACTGAGTGATGCAGGGACTTCCTTACATGTAAAACGTCAGTGGTCTGAGTTGAATCTTCTTGTTGCTCCTGCTGACATGTACTGATGAGCAGCACACTCTGCAGCAAGAATGAAGAAATGCAGGTGACATGATCTGTACGTATGTAAACTAACAGGAACACGGTGAGTGCACCCTGTGGTCTAATCTAGACAGCAGAACGAAGCTGCTGTATGGAAAAAAGACATATTTATTCATGGTAAAACTTCGTGTTCTACTTCCTATAATACCTTCTTATCTTCCTCTATCCACAACAGACCACAGCTTTAGCAAAGAGTGATGCTTGAAACTTTAAATTCCCTTTTCAAAAAATTACAAATTGTAACCCATTTCAAAGCCGGACCGGAGTAGATTCAACTGAGAGTCTGCAGGCAAGCGAGCAGTGATGTTATCTCAGAAAGAGCCGAGCCACTTTAGTACTGGGAGTGGTAATAACACTTCATTTTAGAATTCCTGTCCTCCCACTTCTGACTTTTTTTTTATCTTCTATTCTACAGTTGGTACAAAAAAGAAAAAAAAAGATCAATTAGCTATAAATACATCATATTTAACAAACCGTACAAAACAGATCAAGTATAAATAGAGCACTAAAAGAAACAGACGGGTGGTGTGTGACTATGAACGAACACTGAAAGACGAATAATGTTTTGAGCTGATATCTAATATCTACATTGATTACTTCTAGCTTCTAGCCAACATGCCTGTGATCCTCTGTGTGCACAGATGAAGTGCATTAATAGAAGTTACACTGAGCTCAGGGACAAATGTTGATAATATGTTGACTGTATTCATCGTGTGTGTTGTACTTTTGCATTGATAGTCATTCAACATGCTACAAATGATGAGAAAGTATATGTGCTGTCGTTGTTTCTTCTTCTTTGTGAAGAATAAAGCATACATAATTATGTAATTTACAACTGTGCCAGAAATTTGATTCTATATCACAAACTTTCCAATAATTCTTACACTCCTATGAGCATGAAGAGCAACAGAGCTACCGAAGGCTACAAAGGTTTAGTGAGAGGACACTTCTTTTGGTTTTGTGTGTTGATGGGAAGGGTTTTCAGTTCCCCCTTTATTGATTTTGTCAGGATGTGCCATCCTTTTCCTTATCCTGCTTGTCTCCCTCTGTGATGTCCCATTTGGTCACCGCGATGACCAGATCACTTCCTGGAAAGAAGCTGGTTTTCCAGCTGCTCCAGACGGACGGTCATCCCGGCCAGTGGGTGGTGCATTAAGGAAACATAAGGCTGTCACTGTGTGAACATACATACATTACATCCCACCTTTATCCTGTAGGCTGAGTACAGAAAAGAGAAGACAAGAAAAAAAGATCCACCAGAGAGCAGCAAATGACAAGTAAGAGTGGTTCTGGATGCTTACAGGGTTCTGGATCCTTGCATCAAAAATGATACAAGGAACAACTGATTAAAGTGTGGGGGTGTTTCTGAGTCCCATCAATTCCTGCTGCCTGCTACATATTTAGGTGACGTGATTCGGTATCCGTACATAACATACACATACATAACACACACCTGTGCTCAGTGTAAGGTCATTTTGTTTGTGGGTACATCTATATTAAATGGACACATTCTATGGTGACGTGATTTCTGTCATGACTTTGTTTAAGATTTCATCCGTAAATGATACGAACGAGCAGCCTTGGCTCGCTTTTTCAGTGCTTTTCTTGTTAATATTAATATGAACAATACGGTGTTTTTTGAAAAAATCTCGTTCCGAAATCGCGCGATAACTCGCGAAATCACCCTCACCGGTGTTGGCGCGAGCTCTCGCGCGATTTCAGAACAAGATTTGCTTTCTAGCATCCTGAGATTTGGATACAGACCACAACAAATAGCGATCGCCAGGTAATGTGGAGGTTTTCGTTCACTTCTCATCTCTAGTATGTTGTGGGACACTCATTGAGACTATCCAAGCCGGTCAGTGTGGAGAATAAAGCACGTTAGGGCGGATTTTGACGCGGGGGGGCAAGTTGCCCCATACTTTTCGCTAGCTGAGCTGCTAGCTGAGCTGCTAAGCTGCCTGCCTGGCTAAATACTGGAGCTATGTTGAAAATTCATTTCTCCATCACTCACATGTATGAAATGACATGAAAACAGACCCCAGGTTGAAAAAAACCCAAGTTCCCCTTTAACATTTTTCTAATGAGTTTATGATCTTCATCACTAATTTCATATCTTCAGTACAGCATAATGTTTATCTAGTAAATTATGGTCCCATTTAGAAGCAAACAGACGATAACATCGGGTAAGATATCTGTTGGAGCTGTCTTGTAATTGACCAGTTGCAGCTGTATCGTCATGCATAGTGCCTTCAAGTTCTCAGTCACATCCATCCGTCAGTCACTACGTTTGGTCTCAAAAGACCAATATAAGAAAAGTCCAAATTCCAAACGTAGTGCTTCAGAATGTGAGTAATAAACCAATGAATCATCACTCGGGCTACAGCCTGAGTTTACCCACAGTCTATGCTTTTAGACCAGTGATTTCTAACATGCTAGTAGAGGCTCCCACAAGGGTTTAAGGTAAGCCTTCCTTACCATCACCCATAGATTACCTGAAAAGCAGTTTTGAAGCTCAGTGTTGTGGCTCCAGCTGTCTCCATTTTAACAGTGTCAGCTAATCCAAACCTGAGCAAAGCGGTGGAGCCTGAGTGGAGCCTGAGTGGAGCTGAGGTGCACATGGAGACAGCTCTGGGTCATAGGGTCGTATGTCGAGACCCATCTGTCATTCAAAGCAGCAAGGCCTTAATAATGCAGAAGTTTTAGCCTTATAATTTAACGAGGTGAGTTTTATATAAATGAACCCCCCATATGGTTGCATCGCAGTGATAGACTGTTATCTGTCCAGGTGTCCTCTGCCTTCACTCTCAGTCAGCTGGATAGACTCCAGCCCCTCATCACCCTGAACGAGGATGAAGCGGTGTATAGATAATGGCTGGATGGATGTAAACAATGGACATATAGTTGGACATTTTAACGTGGGGGTCTGTGAGGATTGACTCCCTGTAAAGTCAACCTCAAGTGGACATTTGAGGAACTGCAGTTATTACTTTTGTATTGGTTTCATTTTTCAGCTCCAGTTTGTCACTTGTTAAGGTTCAACAGATTGCACTCCTTAAGCCACTGGTGTGTCCTTTATCATTTATTTAAAAGTAAAATGTGCCTGTGGTTGTCTTGTAGTGTTTGGTTTTTCCAACTCAGTCCATGATGTTAATTTCAACAGATGTTCATTGAATGCAGCCGGTCAGATATTAAAAGTTTGGTACCTAAAGGTAAACAGTTAGTGACATTAAGCCAAAGAAAAGAGGAGTTCAAACAGTGGAAACAACGAGCAAACAGCTTGTTTCATTTCCCCTACTTTCAACTAGCTTCTCCGTTACATAGTGAATTGATTGTGCTTAAAGGTGGTAGTCTGTTCAAATAACTGCTCATGTGATTATATAACAACTGGCCTGCTTGCAAGTTTGAAAGAAGATTTACAAGAGTAGAAAGCAGAAAATCTTCTGGTGAATCACTGCATTATTTTTAGTGTTTCTAGCCTTTAAAATATTCAAATAAAAAAATAAAATCTAAAAAAGTGATGAGGGAACACGGTCTCCTGGTCTCATCCACCAGGACACCCCTGGTCCTTACCTGAAGCTAAACAACAGTCTGTGTTTGTGAAGGATATGTTTCTGTGTGATCTGCTCCAGGTTGCTCATGGTGGCCTGCTGGAACTCCACCAGACTCTCACAGGCACAAGGATCCTTCACCTCAATCTCCCCCTGACTCTCCTCTACACAAGGAAAACAATAAAGGTTCCATTATTAGTCAATATGCTTTCTTATTCTAGCTCAGAATGGGCCTTTGGTTGATGGTCTGCAGTATCAGCCCCTCTATAGGAAAGGCAATGACTCTGTGTTGCCTTATTTCATAGAAATCTAGACATTTTCTGTTGTTTTTCATAAGCAGAACATAAAGCTGGTTGTTTTGTGCTGTTTTGTTTTGATTCTGTTTCATGAGACTTTCACTTCAGCACACTCAGGTTAAAAACATGACGCATTGCTGCAACTTAATAGTTTAAATATTTAACTTCATCGTCCCTATGGGTCTCTTAAAAACATACAACTATAAATTACTGTCCTTTTCAGAATGTTTGTATGGGATTCTATTTTTGACATTTTGCTTTGTGCTTACTTCATTTTTTAGTGAAGTTTCCACAACTGTAGTGTTGTTTGTTTGTTTGTTTGTCAGTAGATGGCGCCAAAGAACAAGGCATCATTAAAGTGACTTGTCCCTGCTGGGATGTCACACTGCATCTTTTATGAATTTACTAAAAGAGTAACAAAATCTTTTGTCAATATTCTAATAATTAACAATTACTTTTGAGTTCATAAATTTAAATAGCTAGATTAAAAAAAACATGAACCTGGAGAGTATGATTCATTAACATCAGATCTGTTCCATTTCACACATCAAACAGTGTATCATGATAAATTTTTACAGTGCCTATCATAAGTATTCACCCCCTTTGATGTTTTACCCTTTTATTGCTTTCATAAATCAATCATGGTCAATAAAATTTAGCTTTTTAACAAAAAAAATTATTGGAAAAAACTCTTTAATGTCAAAGTGAAAACAGATTTCTATAAAGTAATGTTAATGAAAGAAAATTATATAAATGAAAAGAATTGTTTGCATAATTATTCACCCCCTTTTTAATTTAATGGTCTAATTCAATAGAGGTCCATCAAATTGTTGCCAATAGTCTCACAATTAGTGAAATGAAGATCACCTGAGTGGTGTGGGTGTGTTTCAAGTGATTGAGTTGTAAAACAGCTGTCTGAAGGGTCCAGAGAGTGGTTGATCAGTATTCCTGGCTACCATTACACCATGAAGACAGAAGAACACTCTAAGCAACTCAGGGAAAGGGTTATTGAGAAGTACAATTCAGGGGATGGCTACAAAAACATTTCCAAGGCACTGAACATCCCCCGGAGTTCAGTGAAATCAATTATCAAGAAATGGAAGGAATATGGCACTTGTGTGAATCTGCCTAGATCAGGCCGCCCTCGTAAACTGAGTGACCGTGCAAGTAGGAGACTAGTGAGAGAAGCCACCAAGACCCTACAACTACTCTGAAGGAGTTACAAGCTTCAGCTGCTGAGATGGGAGAGACTGTGCATGTAGCAACTGCTGCCCGGGTTCTTCACCGGTCAAAGCTTTATGGGAGAGTGGCAATGAGAAAGCCACTGTTGAAGAAAAGTCATATTAGATCTCGACTAGAGTTTGCAAAAAGCATGTGGAAGACTCCATGGTCAAGTGGAAGAAGATTCTTTGGTCTGATGAGACCAAAATTGAGCTTTTTGGCCATCAGACAAGACGTCATGTTTGACGGAAACCAAACACTGCACATCACCAAAAACACACCATCCCCACTGTGAAGCATGGTGGTGGCAGCATCATGCTGTGGGGATGTTTCTCAGCAACTGGACCTGGAAGGCTTGTAAAGATAGAGGGCAGAATGAAGGCTGCAAAATACACTGAAATCCTGGGGGACAATCTTTTTCAGTCTGCAAGAGAACTACGTCTTGGGAGAAGATTTATTTTCTAGCAAGACAATGATCCAAAACATACTGCAAAAGCTACACAGGAATGGTTAAAAAAGAACCAGGTAAATGTTCTGGAGTGGCCGAGTCAAAGCCCAGACGTCAATCCTATAGAGAATTTGTGGCTGGACTTGAAAAGGGCTGTTCATGCCCAATACCCGCACAACCTGACAGAGCTTGAGCAGTTTTACAAAGAAGAATGGAGCAAAATTACAGTGGGCAGATGAGCAGACTGACTGAGACCTATCCACACAGACTCACTGCTGTGATTGCAGCCAAAGGTGCATCTACTAAATACTGACTTGAAGGGGTGAATAATTATGCAAACAATTATTTTCATTTATATAATTTTCTTTCATTAACATTACTTTATAGAAATCTGTTTTCACTTTGACATTAAAGACTTTTTTCCAATAAATATTTTTGTTAAAAAAGCTAAATTTTATTGACCATGATTGATTTATGAAAGCAATAAAAGGGTAAAACATCAAAGGGGGTGAATACTTATGATAGGCACTGTAAGCCTATTGTATGTTTTTTATCCAAATTCTTAATTGCATTTAAATGAACCAATATCCTCTGCTCTCACATGCAGCATATATAGATGAATAAAATACACACCATGTCCTTCTGACAAAGAGGTCTTAAATTGAGCACTTGAGAAAACTAAACTGATTTTCTAATAAAAACTAGGGTCACCTGGTAAAAACATCCATAAACAATTAACTTTACTCAAAGGGTTGACATATTAAAGGAAAACTGAAGTGTCTTAATGGCTTTGTCTCACTTTTATTTTCTCAACTAGTTTACATTCCGGACACGAACAAAACCTTGAAATCATTTTGTGAAGAAAAAGCACAAGAAACATCAGTCAAAATGGAGTCCCATGTGTGTCAGAACTACCACCATGAGACTGCGAGGCTGCCATCAACCGGATGGTCAACATGGAGACGTTTGCTTGTCCAACAGTCCTAACCACCAAGCCATTCAACGCTCCCTAGCATTGGTTCTCCAGTTCCCTGGAGCTCCATTGATGAAATTCTTACAAAAGACATTTTTTCATTTGGTGTTTTTCAAAATTTCCCAAAGATATCAGCTGGTTGGAGCTGTGGTGAGATTTACACCATGGTCAAACTCATCAAAACATTTCTGTGACTCTTCATGCCTGATGTCATTCTGGAGAGACCACTGCCATCAGCGCAGACATGTTCCATCACAGAATAAAGGTGATCACTCACAATAACTTTTTGTTGATTTGCAGTGACCTTTACCTGCAGTGACCTTTACCTTAAGCGGGACAAGTGGAACCAAACCCAGAAAGATCTTTTCCTCTTGCCATTTTACACAAAATCAGAATCAACCAGGCCTGCTCAGTACCACACAACGCACCTTTGTAGAAGCACCTGCTCACTCATTTATTCCATGTTTCCTTTAATTTGTCACCTGCCTTTACTGTGGTCTGCAGTCAAAGACTTGCAGCCTTGTGAAATGTTCAATATACACACGTGGACAAAATTGTTGGTACCCCTCAGTTAAAGAAGGAAAAACCCACAATTCTCACTGAAATCACTTGAAACTCACAAAAGTAACAATAAATAAAAATTTATTGAAAATTAAATAATCAAAAACAGCCATTACTTTTGAATTGTTGATTAACATAATTATTTAAAAAAACAAACTAATGAAACAGGCCTGGACAAAAATGATGGTACCTCTATAAAAGATTGAAAACTATTTGACCAGAGTGACATGATTAACTCAGGTGTGTCATTTAATTGACATCACAGGTGTTTCCAAACTCATAATCAGTCAGTCTGCCTATTTAAAGGGAGACAAGTAGTCACCCTGCTGTTTGGTGAAAAGGTGTGTACCACACTGAACATGGACAACAGAAAGCGAAGGAGAGAATTGTCCCAGGACATCCGAAAAAAAATTATAGACAAACATCTTAAAGGTAAAGGCTATAAGACCATCTCTAAACAGCTTGAAGTTCCTGTGACAACAGTGGCTCATATATTATTCAGAAGTTCAAGACCCACGGGACAGTAGCCAACCTCCCTGGACGTGGCCGCAAGAGGAAAATTGATGACAAATTGAAGAGACGGATCGTTGGAATTGTATCCAAAGAGCCCAGAGCAACCTCCAAAGAAATTAAAGGTGAACTCCAAGGCCAAGGTACATCAGTGTCAGATCGCACCATTCGTCGTTGTTTGAGCCAAAGTGGACTTCATGGGAGACGACCAAGGAGGACACCACTGCTGAAAAAAACTCATAAAAAAGCCAGACTGGAATTTGCAAAAATGCATGTTGACAAGCCACAAAGCTTCTGGGAGAATGTCCTTTGGACAGATGAGACCAAACTGGAGCTTTTTGGTAAGGCACATCAACTCTATGTTCATAGACTCAAAAACCAAGCATACGAAGAAAAGAACACTGTCCCTACGGTGAAACATGGAGGAGGCTCAGTAATGTTTTGGGGCTGCTTTGCTGCATCTGGCACAGGGTGTCTTGAAAGTGTGCAAGGTACGATGAAATCTGAAGACTATCAAGGCATTCTGGAGAGAAATGTGCTGCCTAGTGTCAGAAAGCTTGGTCTCAGTCGCAGGTCATGGGTCTTCCAACAGGACAACCATCCAAAACACACAGCCAAAAACACCCAAGAATGGCTGAGAGAAAAGCGTTGGACTATTCTAAAGTGGCCTTCTATGAGCCCAGATCTGAATCCCATTGAACATATGTGGAAGGAGCTGAAACATGCCATTTGGAGAAGACACCCATCAAACCTGAGACAACTGGAGCTGTTTGCTCATGAGGAGTGGGCCAAAATACCTGTTGACAGCTGCAGAACGCTCATTGACAAATACAGAAATCGTTTAATTGCAGTGATTGCCTCAAAAGGTTGTGCAACAAAATATTAAGTTATGGGTACCATCATTTTTGTCCAGCCCTATTTCATTAGTTTGTTTTTTTAAATAATTATGTTAATCAACAATTCAAAAGTGATGGCTGATTTTGATTATTTAATTTTCAATAAATTTTTATTTATTGTTACTTTTGTGAGTTTCAAGTGATTTCAGTGAGAATTGTGGGTTTTTCCTTCTTTAACTGAGGGGTACCAACAATTTTGTCCACGTGTGTAGCTCCTATAAATTGTTAAGTGTTGAGTGTGGTGCAGAGGAGCAGACTGCAGACCGTGTGATAACATCTTGCCCCATATACCGCCATCCAAATGGGGTTTATGGTCTGATTAGTGCAGATGAGACCATAGTCAGTTGGCTGACTAACATCTGCCCAGAGATATAACGGTTTACACCTTCTGCTGCAAGATCTTTCTCCAAACGAAGAAGAAGAAGAATTGTTAATATGCTGTTACACATAAAAGGGATTACTTTATCTTAACAGTGCTTTTCCAGTTAGAGCTGTACCTGGGCAAACATTGAGTTTGAGGTTCTCAGCGATGGTGCTGATGGCGGTGAAGTCAGTGGTGTAATAGAAATGTTTCTCCAAAGGTTCTGATGCAATCTCACGAAGCTCATCTTCCACAGCTTTTCCTACACCCACAGCGTACATGGTGATGCCTGCACAGAAACATACATGGTGATACTCAGCTTCCATCATCTGGATCATAAAATGAAGCCTTAGACGTCACTGCGGTTGTGAGGAGTCTTACCGGCTTCTTTAGCCTTCTTGGCGTACTCGGTGATGTCGTCCTGAGAGCGTCCGTCTGTGAAAACCAGTCCGACTCGGGGGATGTTGCGACTGGAAGGACGAGCACCTTCGGCCTCTGAGAAGCTGTTCTCCAGCATATGCTTTAGAGCCAGACCTGTCATCGTACCTTTCTCCATGTATTCAACCTACACATGGACAGCAGCAATGTTTAGCGCTACGAGCGAACGATGAAGCCGATCAGGACCCAAAATGCGGTGTAAATTTCCATGTTTAACTCAAATTGTGGATCTGTCTACTAGGTGTCCATAAAGTCTGTGCAGAAGTTTAAAATGTTCAATATATTTTTTTGCATTTAAACCTATGCCACCTGTACTCTGGAAGCTAAACACAATTAGACTACCAGTCTAAAGTTTGGACACATGTTCTCATTCAAATGAATAGTGTATATTTCTGCTTTACATTTTATTAGGTAATTTAATGGCTTAACTTTTTTAAAAGCTTCACTTTAAAGTGCATCACTAGCTTGTAATGTTTCTGGTGTTAAATTATGACACTGAACATGAATCCTAATTGTCTTAGGACTGTTACCTTCATGACAGCAGCTTTGATCTCATCTGCAGTGTGGTACATGTTCAGAGGGAACTCTGTCCTGACCCGACTCGAGTACTGGACCAGACCAACTCTGGTGCCGTGAGCAGACACGTCCAGAGAGTCCACGACCTGTAGAACAGCAGGAGGTCAGGAATGTTCTGTTGAAGCTGACACGTGGAGTCTGTACTCTTTATTACTGTATTTGCATTGTACGTTTTTAAAAAGCTCGATTCAGGGCTGCACTGTCGCCTTCCAACTAGAAGATCCCCAGTTCATGTCCCGACCTTTACAGGATCTTTCTGCATGGAGTCTCCATGTTCTCCTGTACATGTGTGGCTTTTCTCCAGGTTCTCCAGCTTCCTCTCACAGTCCAGAAACATGCTGAGGTTAACTGGTGATTCTAAACTGTCTGCAGGTGTGAATGTGAGTGTGATTGTCTCTATGTGTAGCCCTGTGACAGACTGTTACCTGGATGGAAAAAGCGAAATTCCGGCTCAGACCAACAATATCTGAGGCACAAACATCAAAACTAAGAACACATTTGAATATCATGTTTTGTTAAATGTATAAGAAAGCTCAGATTACAAAAAATCTGTATGTTTAATAGTGACCTGCTATGTATTTTCTTTTTATGTCACAAATGCTGTTACTAATGGACTTGATCATTCAAAGGTGCAGTAAATATTAAACAAGTTAGACCCGGCAGTCTAACGTACTACACAGACTGCCTGTCACACCCCTCTGCCTCCAACGAGCCGACTCGTCTGTTTAATGGCGAGCGGCTGTGCTGAGTGCACAGCTGGCGTGAATGAACGATCAGTGCGGCATATAAGCCCGACTCCCCTCACAACTCACTGCCGGTTCATTGCTCCATCATCCAAGCCCATGACGCACTCCGCTAAACCCTGCACACCACTTCCTGCACTCAAGTTCCCCTTTGGACTATTTACCTGTTTCCCTGCCCTCGCCACGTCTCTTCATCTGCTCCATTCGTTTTGCCCGCTTCCGCCTGTTCACTTCCTTGGACATTCTGTGAGTCTCCCTATTCCCGTAATTTTGTTTTGTTTTACCGTATATTTAGTTTAACTCGGCCTTCGGGTCCGCCTTTAGTTCTGTTCAGTTTCTTTTTCCATTCTGTAAATTCCCCGTGCCTTTTTTCCCTGAGTGTCCTTCTGTTCATTAATATGTATATAGATTAAAGCCTTATTTATTCATCTATCTGCCTGCCTGCCTGCTGCTTGGGTTCACCCGCCCCGTTGCGTGACACTGCCGGGTCTAAGTGACTAACTACTGAACTAAATGCACATAAAAGGAACATTATCCTAACAATTAGAAGTTGTTTAGATATGTTTCTATCAGTCACATAATCAGTCAATCTGGAGTTAATAGCCTTAATAGGAAAAGACAATTCTTGAAAAAATTTAATTTGACTGGGATTTTTGGTCTTACTTAAATACACGATTATAAATTGGTAAAAAAAAAAAAAAAACTACGTAATTACCATTAGACACACGACTGTTCAAAAGTTTGGGGTCAATTAGAAATGTCCTTATTTTGATGGAAAACCATTTTTTTCCAGTGAAGATAACCTTAAATGAATGATAAATCCAGTGTAGACCTTGTTAATGTGGTAAATAACTATTGTAGCTGAAAACAGCTGGTTTTTAATGGAATATCTCCATAGGGGTACAGAGGAACATTTCCAGCAACCATCACTCCTGTGTTCTAATGCTACATTGTGTTAGCTAATGCTGTTGAAAGGCTCATTGATGATTAGAAAACCCTTGTTCAGTTATGTTAGCACATGAATAAAAGTGGGAATTTTCATGGAAAACATGGAATTTGTCTGGGTGACTCCAGACTTTCATGCTATACCTGGTTAACAAACTTCTTGACAAGCTCAAAGTTCTGGGGCCGGACGCTCTTTGAGCCGTCGATCAGAAGCACCAGGTCGATGTTGGCAGACTTGCAGGCTGAAGAAGAGACGGATAAAAAGACAGAGGGGCAGGCTGAGAATAAATGCTGACAACATACAGAGGGCAAAGAATAATTTCAGTCAGTCTCCATGATAACACCAAGCTCTGATGGTGTGACTCCTTGACTTCATTATACTTTGTCCAAAATGGATGTTAATACTAGAATGTTACTCTTTGCATGCAACTCTGTAGTATCACTTATCTATTTATTTAAAACTATGTTCCATATGAGTATTCAGACAAACAAAAGTGTGCTCAATATTCCACAGTTTGGCTTACTGGTTTCTATTAGAGTTGTCATAGCATCTGTCTGCAGCAGAACTCATAAAGTATAAATCTTAAAAGGATGATTAATGAGACTTCCTCTTCTGCATGGAGGAGTGTGTGATGGTTACTGGCAGCCACTCTAGATTCATCTCATTCTCCCCAGAGGAAAAGAAAATTCAGAAGAAGATCTTCATCTTTGTCCTGCCAGTTCCTCCCAGACATAACTGAGCTGCTTTTAACATCAGGAGGTGGAGGATCTGGTTCATTCCCTCATACATCTTTATTTCATTTCTTGAGAGACAACCTCTGCTCTCTTCGTACTCCTTCTCTAATCTCAGCTCTCCACGGTTTTCCCCTTCAGTTGTGCTCACCTGATCCCATCAAAAACCTGTCATTGAACTTATTCCTGGACAGGGACTCATCCTTCAGAACACATTTCTTGGACTCATTTTATATAAACTACCGTTCAAAAGTGTGGGCTCATCCAGACAATTCCATGTTTTCCATGTAAACTCCCACTTTTATCCATGTGCTAACATAACCGCACAAGGGTTTTCTAATCATCAATGAGCCTTTCAACACCATTAGCTAACACAATGTAGCATTAGAACACAGGAGTGATGGTTGCTGGAAATGTTCCTCTGTACCCCTATGGAGATATTCCATTAAAAATCAGCTGTTTTCAGCTACAATAGTTATTTACCACATTAACAAGGTCTACACTGGATTTATCATTCATTTAATGCTATCTTCATTGAAGGAAAAACTGCTTTTCTTTCAAAAATAAGGACATTTCTACGTGAACCCAGACTTTTGACCAGTAGTGTAGATATACCAGAAATTAGCAGCTCAGGCTTTACAGTTATTTTAGACTCAGCAGATATTTCGGTTCATACCGGATTGTTTTCTGTATTTGTTGTTTTGGGCTGAACTCTAAAAACTGCAGGGATGATGCTGACCTCCTGCTGTAGCCTTTACACCTACATCCTGAACATTTGTGCTTGGTCCTGCAGGACCTACAGGATCTCCATCCTCCTGCAGCTCTCAGTGCGTCACAGCAGTGAGTTTCTTCAGACTCAGCTCATCGATGAAGTTGTGCTTTTTGTTGTTTTTTTTGTTTTTAAAGATTAGAGTTAAACCTGTCTTGGGCTGTACACACAGATGAGTCGACTTACTGCCACAGCTCTTGCCGTCCTCCTGCAGCAGCTGGCCCTCAGGACAGATGCAGTAGTAGGATCCTGGAGTGCTCACACACTGGTGCTCACAGCCGTGCTCCACCGTGTTACACAGGTCCATGTCTGTAAATACAGTCAGTAAACACGTATAACATACATACAGGCAGAACACTCACGGAGGTACTTCAATACAAATTTGTGGCAGATTTTGTGATACTTTGTACTTTCACTCTGCTGTATCTCAGAGGGAAATGTTGTACTTTTTTTTTTGTACATTTTATTCTTCTGGAACCTGCATTTACTTTACAAATTAGGATTTTTGCAAACAAAGCAACAAACTAACCTACCCAAGACTTTATGCAAGTACAGGGATTAGCTGATTATTCACAGGCCACCTGACTACTGTTTTGCATTTAGAGCACCTGTGATGGCATTTCTCACTATTTTCATAGCATTTATAAGCCAAACAATCAGTAGATTAATGGAGGAAAATAAATCACCAGATTAATCTCCATTAAGCTCCACCTCAAACCACTACAACAGTGAATGTCATGTATAATACTCTAAAAGTCACATGGAGATGTTTGGAGATGATTGAGTACCTTCATGTTTAGCAATCTGAGTTAATTTTTTGAGATAATACTGCCATACTTTTACTTTTTTGCTTTAATTTCAGCCAAAGATGCATTCGATAATATAGTATTTTTAAATAATTAATATGCAATAATCAGTTTTTTCCTTGGTAGTTTTTGTCCTAAAAGCTAAATTTAACTGACATGTTTTGATTACATGATTAAATGTTGAAAAGCAATAAAAAATGGAAAATTTCCGAGCAGAGTGACGTAAAACTCCGTAAACTTTTTCAAACTTTTTTGAGTCTTCAACCTCAAAGAGGTTCTTCTTCTTTCTTTGGGCTTTTCCATTCAGGGGTCTCCACAGCGACTCATCCTCAAGCTGTATTAACTGGTTTGCCAGCTATCTTAATAATTGTGTACAACGAGCAAAGCCAGAGAACTTTATATCAGGACCTCTGATCATTGGTAAGGGTGTACCTCAAGGCTCCATCTTGGGCCCAACTTTGTTTTCCATCTACATAAATGATGTGGCCAAAGCTGTTAGTGCCTCCCAGATACACCTCTACGCTGATGCACCATTATTTACGCCACTGGCCCATCACTTCATTCTGCTGCATCTACCCTTCAGCTCAGCCTTGCTTCAATTGAGGAGTCTTTTCAAAACCTTCACTGGCACCTCAAATCCAACAAAACAAAATGTATGCTATTTAACCGGACAAACGGCGTCTCCAGCCCCCCAAAAATCACCTGTGCAGATGGCTCAGATCTGGAATTCATTAAGTCCTACAAGTATCTAGGCCTCTGGCTGGACTCTTCACTCTTTCATTCCTCACATCAACATTCTACAGGTCTAAAATCAAATCTAGACTGGGGTTCCTTTCCCCTAATAAGGCCTCCTTTACATATTCTCTATACATCCTCCCCATGTTTGACTACGGCGATGTACTGTAATCTATAAAATGACCCCTCAGTGTGCCCTAACAGGCTTGATGTCGTCCATCACTCAGCCATCCATCTTGCCACCGGTTCTCCTTTCTCCACCCACCATTGCAACCTCTACAAACTGGTGGGCTGGCTCTCCCTTGAAACCAGGCGACTCCAACACTGGCTGTCACTAATCTACAAGACCCTATCAGGGAGACACCTCAATACCTCTCCAAACTCCAACACCCCTCCCATAACAACTGCCACCTGAGGTCCAGTGATTTCATGACATTTTCTAACTCCAAAGTTTGCACTGTCTTTGGCCAGAATTCCTTTCAATTGGCTGCAGCAATTGATTGGAATTCTCTCAAAAAAACTCTGAAAGTGCCATCACTTCCATCACCATACATTTGTAAGCAGAAGCTTCAGCAGACCCTTGTTGACCACTGCACATGCTGAATGTTTTCACTGAATTTCTAGCATTAATTTAGGTTTTTTTTTAATCTCTCTTTAAACACTTGTATGTAATTTTTTATATATGTACTTGTTTATTTGTTATCTTTCTTCCTGCTGGGGCCTCTTGTCAGGTCATCATTGTAAATGAGAAATTGTTCTCAACTGATCTTATCTGGTAAAATAAAGAATAAAAAACAAATCTGCTTCCATCTAACCATGTCCTCTGCATCTTCTTCTCTCCCATCCACTAACTTCATGTCCTCTTTCTCTGTATACATAAACCTCCTCTTTGGTCTCCCTCTAGGCCTCCTGCCCAATAATATGTGTCTGCAGCCGGATGCTGTACGAATACGACCGTTCAAACTCAGCATCCTTCTACAGATAGATTCTCTGTCCAAACCATCTCTGTCTGGCTTCATCTCCAGAACATCTAACATGTACCTTTGATGTCCTCATTCCTGATCCTCTCCATCCTGATCAGTCTGCATGTATCCAGGCTTGGGACTGCCATAAGTTGGACACTGGCTTTGCCCCCTTAAGGCTACATTTCAACCTCAGAGAGGTTGTTGATTAAAAGTCAGTACTGAAAGCTCACATTCCTCTCCTGAGTCCACATTTTGTCAGCTATCAGGGAAACAACAGAGAAAATGGTCGGTGAGATGAAAAGGCTTATTGTGAAAAGTGTTCTTCACTGACTTGTGCAGGTCTTCTTGTCCTTGTTGAGTTTAAATCCTTTGTTGCAGTCACAAGTGAAGATGCCCGGAGCGCTGATGCAGATCTGTTCACAGTCATGCTTTCCCTCAGCACACAGGTCAATGGCTAAGTAACAAAAACACACACACAAAGTTAGGTCTCTTTTGTAATTCAGTTGGAATGCTGTGTGTTGTTGCTTAGGTTTTTTCTTTGTGTGTTTGTGGTTCAATATGCAGAAGCAAAGGTGAAGCCATGTGGTCATTGTTTTAGAAAGCAGACAAAGCATGATTCTACTGACAGCCCTACCAGACACTCAGCTACAGGCAGCAGGTTGAGGCGTGTTCTGTACATTACTTTTCAGAAAAATACAAGAGGTGTCAGATATTGTGTTTTACTATTTTACACATTATAAATATTTCCTGCTTTTACTTAAGAGACTGACATGAAGGAAAAGAATGAGCTCATCTGTAGAAAAGATACACTGGCAGAGCTTTCCTTTCCCTGTAGGTGTTTGTTAGCGTGTGTTTGTTGGTGTGTGTTTGTTAGCATGTGTTTGTTAGCGTGTGATTGTTAGCTTGTGTTTGTTAGCATGTGTTTGTTAGCGTGTGTTTGTTAGCGAGTGTTTGTTAGTGTGTTTTTGTTAGCATGTGTTCGTTGGTGTGTGTTCGTTGGCGTGTGTTTTTTAGCATGTTTGGTAACATGTGTTTGTTGGTGTATGTTTGTTAGCATGTGTTTGTTAGCATATGTTTGTTAGCGTGTGATTGTTAGCTTGTGTTTGTTAGCATGTGTTTGTTGGTGTGTGTTTGTTAGCATGTGTGTGCTGGTGTGTGTATTTTAGCGTGTGATTGTTAGTGGGTGTTTGTTAGTGTGTGTTTGTTAACGTGTTTGTTGGCCTGTGTTTGTTGGTGTGTGTTTGTTAGCGTGTGATTGTTGGTGTGTGTTTGTTAGCGTGTGTTTGTTGGTGTGTGTTTTTACCATGTTTGTTAGCGTGTGTTTGTTAGCATGTTTGTTGGTGTGTGTTTGTTAGCATGTGTTTGTTGGTGTGTGTTTTTTAGCATGTTTGTTAGCATGTGATTGTTAGCGTGTGATTGTTCGCGTGTGTTTGTTAGCGTGTGTTTGTTGGTGTGTGTTTGTTAGCGTGTGCTTGTTGGTGTGTGTTTGTTAGCATGTGCTTGTTGGTGTGTGTTTTTTAGCATGTTTGTTAGCGTGTGTTTGTTAGCATGTGATTTTTAGTGTGTGATTGTTAGCGTGTGTTTGTTATCATGTTTGTTGGTGTGTGTTTGTTAGCATGTGTGTGCTGGTGTGTGTATTTTAGCGTGTGATTGTTAGTGTGTGTTTGTTAGTGTGTATTTGTTAGCATGTGCTTGTTGGCGTGTGTTTGTTAGCGTGTGTTTGTTGGTGTGTGATTGTTAGCGTGTGATTGTTAACGTGTGTTTGTTAGCGTGTGTTTGTTAGCGTGTGTTTGTTGGCGTGTGTTTGTTAGCGTGTGTTTGTTGGTGTGTGTTTATTAGCGTGTGTTTGTTGGTGTGTGTTTGTTAGCATGTGTTTGTTAGTGTGTGTTTTTTAGCATGTTTGTTAGCGTGTGTTTGTTAGCATGTGATTTTTAGTGTGTGATTGTTAGCGTGTGTTTGTTATCATGTTTGTTGGTGTGTGTTTGTTAGCATGTGTGTGCTGGTGTGTGTATTTTAGCGTGTGATTGTTAGTGTGTGTTTGTTAGTGTGTATTTGTTAGCATGTGCTTGTTGGCGTGTGTTTGTTAGCGTGTGTTTGTTGGTGTGTGATTGTTAGCGTGTGATTGTTAACGTGTGTTTGTTAGCGTGTGTTTGTTAGCGTGTGTTTGTTGGCGTGTGTTTGTTAGCGTGTGTTTGTTGGTGTGTGTTTGTTAGCGTGTGTTTGTTGGTGTGTGTTTGTTAGCATGTGTTTGTTAGTGTGTGTTTTTTAGCATGTTTGTTAGCGTGTGTTTGTTAGCATGTGATTTTTAGTGTGTGATTGTTAGCGTGTGTTTGTTATCATGTTTGTTGGTGTGTGTTTGTTAGCATGTGTGTGCTGGTGTGTGTATTTTAGCGTGTGATTGTTAGTGTGTGTTTGTTAGTGTGTATTTGTTAGCATGTGCTTGTTGGCGTGTGTTTGTTAGCGTGTGTTTGTTGGTGTGTGATTGTTAGCGTGTGATTGTTAACGTGTGTTTGTTAGCGTGTGTTTGTTAGCGTGTGTTTGTTGGCGTGTGTTTGTTAGCGTGTGTTTGTTGGTGTGTGTTTGTTAGCGTGTGTTTGTTGGTGTGTGTTTGTTAGCATGTGTTTGTTAGTGTGTGTTTTTAGCATGTTTGTTAGCGTGTGTTTGTTAGCATGTGATTTTAAGCATGTGATTGTTAGCGTGTGTTTGTTATCATGTTTGTTGGTTTGTGTTTGTTAGCATGTGTGTGCTGGTGTGTGTATTTTAGCGTGTGATTGTTAGCATGTGATTGATAGTGTGTGTTTGTTAGCATGTGTTTGTTGGTGTGTGTTTGCTAGCATGTGTTTGTTAGCGTGTGTTTGTTGGTGTGTTTGTTAGCGTGTGTTTGTTAGCATGTGATTGTTAGCATGTGATTGTTAGTGTGTGTTTGTTAGCATGTGTTTGTTGGTGTGTGTTTGTTAGCGTGTGTTTGGTGTGTGTATGTTGTGTATGTTGTGTAAAGGGCCTGACTAACGTGTGCAGGTCTTCTTGTCTTCATTGAGTGTGTATCCTTCATTGCAGTCGCAGGTGAAGACGCCCGGAGCACTGACACAGATTTGTTCACAGTCATGTTTCCCCTCAGCACACAGGTCAATAGCTAAATAACACACACACACACACACACACACACAAATTAGATTAATGTGTGCATGCATGTGTGCGTGCGTGTGTGTGTTTGTATTTTTCTGAAAACATTTTTAATATCTGAGCCAAGGAGTATTTTTGTTGTTAAAACTGATTTTACTCTCCAATAAGTCGTCATGAGAGAACATCTGTGAACCAAAAACTATGAGACATCAAAGGGTTTATAAAAAGGAATTTAAGGTATTTCCTGTTATTTAGTAAGAATCATTTATAAAAGTATGTTTGCATCTCAGGGAAACGAGGTCAGAATAAAAATTCACTGTGACATCCTGTTCTTTATATCCTCCTAATGATCCGTGTATTCAAATGGAAATTATTAGTCAAGCATTTTCAAAAACCAAAAAACAGCTGTCAGTATTATTTAAAAATCATGTCTCTCCATAAAGCTGCTGTAGTATTTAGATCATTACATGGTGTATTACTCCTGCTTGAAGAGTCGTATGGCTTCAAGGCAACAACAAGTCTTTGGTTACCCAAAGGCTGTAAATTGTCTTAATTTCACAGTTTTCTGTCAACAAGGCTGCTGGTGGTGCAGATGTTGCTGTGTGACTTCAGAGACATCTGGGTCAATGTATAACTGCAGGACTTTTGCGTCATAGTGGACATTTTTCTGTTTTCAGGCCTAAAATCAACATTTCTTTTATTCGAACCAAACACCACATGGCATTTTTACAGACAGATTCTTCCAAATATTATAAATACAAATGAGCAAACATGAAATTGAAAGTTATTTATAGAAATATTGTAGTAAACCTGTCGACTACTTTATATTAAATAACTCAGAAAGCCTTGGAGTCTGCCAGTCTTTTCTTCAGGAGGAAATGACATCATGTGGAGCAGGTCATGTGATCTGGAATTAACACACTTCCTGCAGAGGTGTTTTTGTAACGGGGAACTTAGTGGAAAGGGATTAAATTTGCTGCTTTCCGTATAAAATTTGATGTATTGCCAAAAAAGAAATATCTGTCATGATTATCTCAACTTAATAAAAAGAACACAATCCAAACTGTTTCTGAATCAGCTCATTTTATTATTGTTTAGCTAATTAGAAGGTAGTTGTTGTAAATTCAGATGGTTATTTAGTTGACATTTTAGTGATATCCAGTCATTTTTTTATTAAGTGATTGTTTTCATAATAAATAATTATAGAATTTGTAAAGACATGATGATAATGAACATAAAAACACTAGTTTGTTTACTTTTAATAAAATGTATGCAAGATATATCCCATGGACTTCAAAAGTCCCTCAATTACATATTGACCCAGCTGAACACGTGTGCATATGCAGCATGCAAGAATATGTACAAACATGTTGGTCGCTTTGTCATGGTTTGTGACACTCCCGTGTGAACACATGCTTCTTGGGGAATATGCATCGGGTGTGTGCAGTCGTAAAACATTCTCTTTATCGCATGTACATTGTCTGCCTTTAATTATAAACAGTGATAATTGTTGGATTAGGTTCATTTTGTCATTATATACTATACAATAGTGTTACTTCTGAATTGTCGGTTTTAAATAAGTAACACTATCGAACAGTGATAATTGGAAATTTGAAGGAACAGTAAATATCAGTTATTATATCATGAAGTTTTATAATCACTGATATGCTGATTCCTCCTAAACTATTGTTCAAAGGTTTGGGGTCACTTAGAAATGTTCTTATTGTTCAAAGAAAAGCATTTTTTCAGTGAAGATAGCATCAAATGAATGATAAATCCAGTGTAGACATAGTTAATGTGGTAAATGACTATTGTAGCTGTAAATGTCTGATTTTTAATGGAATATCTCCATAGGGGTACAGAGGAACATTTCCAGCAACCATCACTCCTGTGTTCTAATGCTACATTGTGTTAGCTAATGGTGCTGAAAGGCTCATTGGTGATTAGAAAACCCTTGTGCAGTTATGTGAGGATGGATAAAAGTGTGAGTTTTCATGGAAAACATGGAATTGTCTGGATGAGCCCAAACATTTGAACAGTGGTGTATTTGGAGTGTATATTTTTTCAAACCTAAATGATGACTAAGCTAAACCACAGCAATGAAATGATCATGCTTTCTTCCTACATGCTTCATTTCACTTGTTTTCTCTGGTAAGTTGAAATATTATAAGCCCTTCAAGCAAGGGCGTCAGTTTGTTTTTAAAAGTGGGGGGGATGGAGACCACAGCCATTGTCAGATGGAAATGCACACCCTGGGTGGCGTGCTGGGTAATCGGGAACACCGGGGATATCCCCGGTGGGCCGCTTTATTGTTGGGCCACTCCAGTCATAAAATAATAATAATAATAATAATAATAATAATGCTTTAAATCATGGGTCTCAAACTCGTGGGCCAACTGCGGCCCGTGGGACAATATTTTGTGGCCCTCTACTTGAGATCAAAGTTTAACATTGGTGGGGCACGCCTGCTTTTCTCATATGCTTCCGTGTCGTTGGTAAGACAGCACTTTGAGAAAATGTCGAAGAACGGCAGCAAAATGCCACAAGCTGGACTCGAACTCACAACCACCGCACCAAAGGCGGAGGCTCATCCTGTTGAACTATCGGTACATGCAGGTAGAGGGGTCTGTGGGCCGCTGTAGTACTAATTCTCCCGGGCCAAAATTCTGCCCCTGCAAGCCTCTGGTCGGAGCTTCCACTTGGCACGGGTGCAAATTTAGCATCTGCACGTTTTTTTTAACCTCACGAAGGTGTGCTGCATGTCTGTGCAACTCTCAGCCGAGTGCGGATGGTGCGTTCAGGAGCGTCGGAATTTTCTATACTGCTGAAAATAACTGGATTTACAACGGCTTACATGTGAAGAATTTGAATGTGTTGGAGACAAAATGACCCCTGACAAAAGTGGGGGGGACACATCCCCACCGTCCCCCCTAAACTGACTTCAAGCTGCAGTGGTTTAGATAAAGAACGCTACGACATGAAGAGGTTCGGCATTCCAGGTCTTTGCATGTTCTCTGCTGGACTTCTTCAAACTGAGATGCTCTTTGCTGCATTTCTATTTATTCTAAGTGGTGATATATTAAAAAATAATATATAAAAATCCATATGAAAATAAGAGCGATGTCATTTTAACCTGTTGCGCTTCAGTGTTCCGCCCGCGGGACGCTTTGAGATCTGCATAAGCATTTCCTTAAATGTCTGAAGCTGCAAACACGATTATACAAACACTATAACGCCGATGGAAAGCTTAGATTCTCATAAATCCGCCGGTATAAACCACTTTCAGATGTGATTACCACAGTGGGTAATATAAACACATTTGTCCGACAAACAACGAATATCCATCCATCCGTTCTCTATACACAGCTTTAACGCACACAGCGTGACTCACATTTCCGGGTTCATTATTACACACAGATGAAAATATTCCACAAAAACGGCCATAATCCAACCTTTTACATCCAGACGACACAAGCCAGTAAACTATTTTGTCCAAAACATGTCCTGAAGTCGGTATATACTCCACGAATAGGTCGTTTTCAAGGAAATGCACCTCGCGATGCCCGTCCAATATTCCCTGTATTTCTTGTCATATTTTTATTTACAAATAAAATATAGCGATTTTTTGTACTGAAATGGCTGGAATTGACTGCACCTTATAGGGCTATCTGCCATCATGCTGCCGCTCCATCAGATTTATAAGGACAGCACAAGTTTTCACAGAAGATGCTGCAACTGCTACAGATCTCAACAAAATTTTATGATTCACATGAAAAAATGGCTTCCTGTGCAACTTCATACTATAATAGTGGACTTGCTGAGGTTTTAACAGTCTCATGACACCACAGCTGCGCTATCTCCAGATTGTGGTGGGAGACATATAGACGAGCAGCGACCACAAACATGCATGATTTAGTCGGTTGGTTTCCTCCAGCGGTCCTACATCATGTTAACATTAGCTGGTAATGCCGTATTCCACAGATACATTTGGGAAAGGTTCCATTATCCTGCTATCAGTCATGCATGTGTGTTAGTGGCTTGGTTATAGAGGTTCCAATCCAGTCTGATCCTCACCTCTGATACGACAGCAGTAGGGTTGGATATCGAATTCGGTTCTAAGTAGGAACCGAATCAAAAACGGCGGGTACCGGGTTCCCATAAAAAATATTTACTTTCGGTTCTGCTTTTCGGTTCTTGGACGGACTTATATGTGTGACGGAGTCACGTAAAGGAAAAAAAACAACACCGGAGAAACTTTGCTAAGTATGGACCATGGGAAACGCTCTGAAGTGTGGCTTCATTTTGAAAGACAAAGAGATGAAAAAGGAAAGTGCAACATATTTCATAAGCTGTAAGACAGGCTGCACGTCAAATTTGACGAAACATTTACGTTACATTTACATTACTTCTGCGGACCGACACAGCCAGTGCTAATGTTGCTACAAGCAGTGTTGGCACCTTGCCAGCAGCCCCAAAAGAGACACCGTTCACGTTGGCGAAAAGGAGGCTGACAAAAGAGAAAGCTGAGGAGTGTCACCGTGCGGTAACCAAGTTTGTAGTGAAAGGACTACATCCTTTATCGGTCGTCGAGTCTCCGTCATTCAGGTAAGTTAATGTTATAATGTAACGTCACACATTTCCATCCTAAATCCTGTGGCAAAAATACAGTATTTCATCTTGTGTAGGCTTATATTTCCCTGCAAACGGCAATGACATGCAAACTATAAAACGGTTGAATTTGTATAGAATTAAATCAAGACGAATAAAATAAACACAATACAGACATTCTGTATTCATTTGAAATATTTTCAGCTCTTGTATTTGTGTATTTCTGCCACTGCGACACTGTATTACTGATTTCCTAAACAACAAAACAGTGTGATTTGGGTTGGAAATGGACGAGGCCTAAGTTTGTAGAATCAAATAAAAAAAAATTGATACTAGAAAACTTGTATAATACAGTTTAGTATTCTAGCACATTTTATTTTTGTTTACAGTTTTCCTAAAGGTAAAGGAATAAAGTTACTTTAGTTAAATAAACTGTTGACCTTCTATTTTTTTTTACTATTTTGGAATTGTATTAAGGAATCGTTTGGCACCGGAATCGATAAGCAGAACCGGAATCGGAATCGGATTCATAAAAATCCTAACGATACCCATCCCTAGACAGCAGTGGACATCGGTGTTGTGTTTTATCTGCCTACATGTTGGAGCTACTTACCCTGGCAGGTTTTGCCGTCATCCAGCAGCCTGTATCCTTCGTTACAGCGGCAGTGATAGCCATTGAGCACACTCACACACTCATGCTCACAACTGTGGTTCCCAAACGAACAGTAGTCGATCACTGAGGAGGGGAAAGCAGCGAGGCTATAAGCAGCAAAGCCAACGGAGGCAACATCTGTGAGATAGCATTTATGTTCCTTTTAGTCACAATCAGTCTTACCTTGTGACCTCATGACAACTCCATTCTTAGACTCTGTTACATTTGGTTTTAATAGAGTTTCAGTGAGTCAATCTCAAGTCCAACTAGTACTGGATTAGAGTGAGGAGCAAATACTGATATAATACATTGCTATATATTTTTTTAAATTATATGATCATTCCTTATTTGATTTTCCAGCTATATGTTTCACAAAATAGTTAGCAACTTAACATGAAGTCAAAGGTTGACTCTACACCACCATCGGCTCAGCTGTGACGCACTGCTGCATGTTTGACCATAAACAGTAGAGTCAGAGCCTTCAGCTGGACAAGCTGTGTGACGGTACTGTTTCTGAATGATGCCAACCACTTTTACCTGTGTGGCTGTCAGAACAAGCAAATTAGGTGCAGCTGAATTTGTCATCTCTTCTCTGGGCCACACACTGTCCTATGACAGCCCTTACGGTACGTGTCCACCTGAGCCGTTTTCCTTGGATGTAAACGCGTCTCATCTGAAAATCGTTCGCTTGGTGGGCAGTCACTAGCAGGTTGAGTCTGGTAGGAACGTCGGACAAACATGGAGGCTCTGTTGCAAACTTTCTCTGATATTTCAAAAAAGAAGTATTTCTGAAAGCATTAGAGGTGAGAAATAAGCTGTGCAGTAGTTACAGCTAGCTTAGAGGTCTGATGACAGTTTCGTGATGCGTCGGACTTCAGCACACCACATCACAAATGAGCTGCTGGGAGACTCACCGGATCGCAGCTCGAAATGCACTACAATGGAACCGTAATGCAATGTGGTGCGTTTCACATAGACAATGAGTGGGATGGGAGTGGACATGTACCACAACCTGTCACTCACATCCATAATTATGTGTTACATTAAGTCTTATCAAAATTAGCTTAAATAATTTACCCCCATATAGCCATCATGAACAGGGAAATTAGCTGCAGAGAACAAACAAGTATATTTCTGCTGTGAAGTTGGACTTTACAACATAGGAGACGACAGGGATAGACTCACTTTAGAAGCCAGCATCTAGTGGACATTCCAGGAACTGCAGTTTTTAATGACCTCATTTTTACCAGCAGAGGTCGCAGCTTGATCAGTGCGTCTTTGTCAGTCGTTCACACTTATAGTTAGCACTGCTGGCCACTCTGACACATTTTTAAACCAAATGTAAACAGAGTCTTAGTTAACAGAGAAGTTAACTATTAACCTGAGGTTAGTTTATTTTGTACACAGATGTTAAGAGTATTTTTTGCAGCCAAGCATGTCTTGACTGTGTTTACTTCAGTGACTGGTATGTACAATATTTCATAATTGTACATGGAGGGTGAGGTAATCTTCAAAGCAACTCTTTATGTCCAATTATTTATCTAATTGTGACAAACTACAAATGGAGGAACATAATGCAAACCCACTCAGCTTTATGAAGCAGCAGAGGAATCCATTCCAGCATGAATGAACATGACATGGATTCAAGCCAAGTGCACTTCAGTCAATATAATGCCAAGAGCTATTAGCGGTGAATATGAGATCTGTGAACATTATATTATTTGTGTTACTACAGTTTCTGCATTGTGTGCATGTGAGACTGACTTGAACAGGTCTTCTTGTCATCATTCAGTTTGTATCCTTTGTTGCAGTCACAGGTGAAGGAACCAGGAGAGCTGATGCAGAGTTGTCCACAGTCGTGCTTTCCCTCAGCACACAGATCGATGGCTAAAACACACACGCAACATTTGGAGTCATTATCAATCATTCATCATAATAAATGATATCACAATTTTCAAACATCTTTCTGCTACTTTTCTGTAATTAATAACAATTATTTACCCACAGCAGTGCATAGAAAACCACGTCAGTATTGTCCTCTGCAATATGAAAGCATTCATCTTTCTGTAATTACAGTCCCCCTTGTAGCTTGACTTTGGCCATGTATTTGCTACCTGCACATGTTTTCCCATCGTCATTCAGAGTGTATCCGGGCAGACAGAGGCAGTGGTAGGAGCCGGGGGAGCTCTCACAGATGTGCTCACAGCCGTGGTCCGACTCCAAACACAGATCCACTCCTACAGCACAGATCAGACGTCCACAGTATCAGCTCTGGAATCATTAACTCAAGGGTCATTCTCATCATATTCAACCACTGGAAAATAGTGGTAAAAACTGTACTGCTGGTGCTGCAACAAACAACTGTTTTAACTGACAATTTATCTGCTGAACATTTTTCATTCAGGGCTGCACAGTGGTGTACTGGTTAGCACTTTTGCCTTGCAGCAAGAAGACCCCTGGTTCACGTCCCGGCTTTCCTGGGATCTTTCTGCATGGAGTCTGCATGTTCTCCCTGTGCATGCGTGGGTTTTCTCCGGGTACTCCGGCTTCCTCCCACAGTCCAAAAACATGCTGAGGTTAATTGGTTACTCTAAATTGTCCGTAGGTGTGAATGTGAGTGTGATTGTGTGTCTGTATATGTAGCCCTGTGACAGACTGGTGACCTGTCCAGGGCGTCCCCTGCCTTCGCCTGAGTCAGCTGGGATAGACTCCAGCACCCCCCATGACCCTAGTGAGGATAAAGCGGTGTATAGAGGATGGATGGATGGACATTTTTCATTCAGCTCACTAGTTGTTTGATCTAAAAAATGCTAGAAAATGGTGAAAATGTTGATCAGTGTTTCCAAACATTTTCTCCTAAAAGATGTTTTCATTCAACCAATAACCCAAAACTGTTTTGTTTATTGTTGTTGAGGAGTAAATGCACCAGAAAATGTTAAAATAATAATAATTTAAACATTTGTATTTGAACCAATAATCAAAATAACTGACTGTAGTTAAAAATTCCTTTGTTGTTGGGTTTGAATCATAGTATGGTGTTTAATTAACTGAAAAAGGCATTCATATGTAGGTGAAAACAGAGTTCCTCTAAAGTAATGTCAATTAATTTAAAATATAAAAAGTAAGATGAATGATTGCACAGGTATTTATCCGCTTCAAATCAGTGTTTAGTACATGCATCTTTGGCTATAACTGCAGCATTGATCCTGTATTAAGCTTAGTGCACCAGTGGAAAAAAGATCTTGGTCAAGATCTTCAGTACCTCATGGAGATATAGTGGAGACATAATGCTGACCTACTATCTGTGGAGTTCTATCAGGCGTCTGGATGTGTATCCTCATCATCTTAGCTATGCACATATTTTTAATTGATGACTTAATTTATTTCTACAAATTTCTTATTTTATTTCAAATCTCCATTTTATGTCTGATTTTTCCATCTCCTGTTGAGGAAACCTTTTTGGAGCAGCAGTTCATCCTAGAATAAAAGCACCATGAAGAAATATCTTGCACTTAATGGATTTGAGGGGGCTGTTATGAGAAAGTATTAGGTTCTGTGGGGTTCGATGGGTATGGAAATTTTTTTTTTCCATTTAGTCTTGACTTTCACAGTGTTTTTAATTTCACTGAAAAAGTAGCAGTGCCCCCAGACAAAACCAAATGCATGAACTTTCCATTCCAGAGACCTGATTGCAGTGTGTATAATGTTTAGGTGACTTCAAATAAAAGTAATCCATTAGTGGCTCGAAACGTGACGGGCCAGTTTCAGATAAGGATTTAATAGAAACATGATGCTAAATCCATAAAGAATGACTGCTCTCTTTGGTCAGATATTTCACGAGCTTTATTTATTTTATCTGTGTAGCGTCCCCGGTTGACAAATAAAGGTTGGTCTCTTTAACTGGTGGTTGAAAAGTGTTTTATTGCCTTGCCTTGACCATATCCACCGTAAGAGCTACAATGCAGACAAATAGGAATACAATTAGCAACTCTTACACCTTTTATGCCATATATTTATAGCCCTTTTTAGCCATATTTATTACCATATGAATTGCTTTTTAATCCTTGACCGTTATACCTTGACAATCTCTATTAGAGTGCTATTTACCATGAATTTATGTATTTATATAAACCTTTTTGCTGTATCCCGTTTTACCTTGTACCAGGAGATAGACCATGTTACTTTTAGCTAGCAGATTAGCAACTAATACACTTCATAACTATATCAGAACACATGTAAATAACAGTTTCCAATACAAACCTTGTTCTCCTTATCAACCAGGTGCTAGAGTGACCGTCAGCAGCTTTGAGAACACCTTAAAACTGTTTTGTCTCAATTATTTTCCGTGGAGCACCTTTTTCTGCTCATCGGACCTTTCGCGCTGCTTTCTGCTTTACTGTAATTACTCCTGCTTTACAACACCTAGTGGACGTCCTTTCAAAATAAAGCTTTAACTGTAAATTCTCTATGACGTATTACTAAGCAATCACTGACCAGTTTAGCGATAGAAAAATATAAAATTATAAACATGTACAAGTGGCTAAGGCATTTACACTCCCACCAAATTATTTTGTTACACATATAAAACACAAATAATTTCCAAAACCTTTTAAACCCTTTAGAACATTTCAAAAGCATTGCATATTTACTTCTCTTCCAATAGCAGAACTAACTTATGAACTGGGCGTTCTACTACAGACAGTTTATTGAGACGTTGTCCATTCTCGGCAAGATTTCTGTCTGCGAAGGCTATTTTGACCTTTCTGACAAGTTCATCTGTGTCTTTCACAGTGTCCACGATTCTTCCAAGTTTCCACTGGGATCTCGGTTGCACTTCCTCTTTGTCCATGACAATGTCTCCTATTTGCATGTTCCTTTTAGGTGTGTTCCATCTTTGTCGGAGCATTATGTTCTGCAAGTACTCCCTTTTCCATCTGCTCCAAAACTGTTCGAGAAGATACTGTACTTGACGCCAACGTTTTTGCGCATACAAGTCCTCTTTAATGAACTGTCCTGGAGGAGGCAGAGCGGATGAAGTTTTCATTGTGACGAGATGATTTGGAGTTAACGGCTCCAAGCTGTTTGGATCGTTGAGATTGTCTGTCGTTAGTGGGCGGCTGTTTACAATTGCAGCTGCTTCATACAAGAAAGTTCTGAGTGAAGAATCAGTGAGTCGACCTTGTGTGAGAGCTAAAGTTGCCTTAAAAACATTTCTCACAGTCCGTATTTGTCGTTCCCATACTCCACCTGCGTGACTAGCATGAGGTGTGTTTAGAACAAAATCACACTGTTTCTCTGCAAGGAAGATTGTCAGTTTGTCAGTGTCCATTTCACTTTGTGCTGTGTTCAGTTCATTTTTAGCACCTACAAAGTTGGTACCCTGATCACATTTTATCTGTCTGACAGAGCCTCTCAAAGCAATAAAGCATCTGAGTCCATTTATAAAAGCGTCCGTTGATAGGTCCTCTAGCATTTCTATATGAACTGCACGAGAATAGAAGCATGTGAAAAGTAGGCCATACCTTTTGTTTTCTTTTCGAGCTTGTTTGGTCAGGAATGGACCGAAAACGTCCATACCACAGTATGTGAAAGGCGGAGAGTGCTCGATCCTCTCTGCTGGTAGATCTCTCATTTTTTGTCCTTCCACAGGTCTTCTTTGTTTTCGACAAAACACACATTGGTGAATGTAGGATGTGACTGTTTTACTTAAGTTTGGAATCCAATAACCACTGGATCGTATCTCATTCATTGTGAAGCCCTTTCCCTGATGATTGACCTTTTTGTGACAGTGGGCAATTATCAGCTTTGCGATGTGATGTTCTCTGGGAATGATAGTGGGATGTTTGAATGAGTAGGGAAGAGATGAGTTCTGAAGCCTTCCTCCCACTTTGAGCACATTGTCTTTGTCCAAGAAAACATCCAGATAGTACATTTTGTTGTTCCTTGATAGTTCTTTGCCTTTGCTGAGTGTCTCTATTTCATTTTGATATGTTTGTCTTTGTAAATCCTTGATGATCACCATTTCTGCATTTTGTCTTTCAGTTACAGTAGTGAGAGTCTTTGATTTGTCTTTGAGCAAGTATCTTTTGAGACGTGCAACTGCGCTGACTGCACGGGACCAAGATGAGAACTTTGCGATGTGGTCACTAAGGCTCTTATGTACAACAGTTTGTGTGCTTAGTGCCTGTACCTTTCTCACCTCTGGGTCTCCTACTGGAAGCTCAATAGTCTCTTTTGTTGGAAGATTTATCTCCTTTTGCCACAGGAACGAAGGACCTGTAAGCCAGTTGGATGAAAGCAGTTCACTTACTGATGTGCCCCTTGAAGCCATGTCTGCAGGGTTTTCACTGGTGGGCACGTAAAACCATTGTTGTGGAGAAGTATTGTTGCGGATTTTCTGCACTCTATTAGCAACAAACGTATGGAAGCGCCTTGCTTCGTTGTTTATGTATCCAAGAGTAACCTTTGAGTCAGTCCAAAAGAATTCCTCGACGTTGTCATAGAGCAGTTCCTCTTTCATCATGATGCTCACAGCAACTGACACCGTGGCTGCAGTGAGCTCTAATCTTGGGATTGTGATGACCTTTGTTGGAGAGACGCGAGCTTTGCCCATAATGAAGGTACAGTGAACCTCTTTATTTTTGTTTATGAGTCTCAGATAAGAACATTGTCCATATCCTGTGAAGCTTGCATCGGAAAAGTGATGTATTTCTCTTTTCACTACATCTCCAAAATCTGCAGGAACATAACATCTACTTATTTGCAGTTTTTGCAAGTTCTTTAGATCTCCTTTCCAGCACTCCCACCGTGGCCTGAGATGTTCAGGTAGCGGGTCATCCCAGTCTGTGCCTTGACGACACATCTCTTGGAGGATGCTCTTACCATTGAGCACATAGGGAGCTATAAATCCAAGCGGGTCGTATATTGCTGCTACTGTGGACAGGATGCCGCGCCTGGTTGGTGGTTGCTCCTTTAACGTGATGTTGAAAGTGAAGCAATCTTTCTCCACATTCCAACAGATACCGAGAGCTCTCTCTGTCTGTGTTTCTGTAAAAGTCAAGTCCTTTGTTTTGATATCTGTTGCATGTTCTGAAGTTGGAATACTGTTGAGAACTTCAGAGCTGTTGGACACGAACTTGTGTAACCTTAGTCCACCCTTTGCACATAGTTTGCGTGCTTCCTTTGCCAATTGTATAGCATCTTTTACTGTCCCTGCGCCACTGACTCCGTCGTCAACATAGAAGTCTCTGGCTACAAACTGTGATCCTACAGGGTATGTGCAACTGTTCTCTTTAGCCAAACGTTTGAGTCCATAGTTTGCACAACCAGGTGATGAAACAGCGCCGAAGAGGTGCACCGTCATCCTGTATGTTTGTGGTTGGCTGCTCATGTCTCCGTCTTTCCACCATAAGAAACGCAAGTAGTTGCGATCACTTTCTTTGACCTTGAACTGGTGAAACATTTTTTCGATATCACATAACAGAGCTACTTGGTGCTGTCTGAAGCGCACAAGAACACCAGTGAGATTGTTAATCATGTCAGGGCCGTTTAGTAAATGTTCGTTGAGACAGGTACCCTTGTGCTTTGCAGAGCAGTCAAAGACCACGCGCAGCTTTTCAGGCTTCTTTGGATGATAGATGCCGTGATGTGGTATGTACCATGTCTCCCCTGGGTGACCATAATCATCTGTCTCTTCGGCATCACCTCTTTTGATGATGTCGCCCATGTATTTTAAGTAATCCGCTTTGTATTTTTCATCTCTCATGAATTTGCGTTTCAGCTGATTCAGCCTGTTCTCTGCTTGTTGTCTGTTATCTGGCATTTGTGGCCTTTCTTTAAATGGTAATGGCATTTCATAATGTCCATTTTCAGTTTGTGTTATGCCTTGTTCGAGTTTGTGAAGGAATACTAAATCCTCTTGTGACACAGTATTTTCATTTCTGTCCACTTCTTTAAAGTCTCTTTCCAAAGCGCGTATTGCGTCTGCTGGAGTGGAAGGAGGGATTTCTTTTACGGTGACTCGGTGACAGAGACTGCTTGTCATGTCCGTTTCAATACAAGGTACTGAGTTGCCTACTATGCTCCATCCTAAGTCTGTGTGAATGGCATAGGGCTCATTTTCTTTGCCTAAGATTACTTGTTTGGGTGCAAGAGCTCTAGGACAAGTATAACCTATAAGGAGACTTACTTCACAATCAAGGAGTGGAGGGATCTCATTCGTAATGGGTAGCAAGTGACTCCACTGTTTTGCCGTTTCACATGTTGGTATGTGTTCTCTCTTTGCTGGTATGTAGTCCTTAGTGTATGCAGTAGGAAGCTTCAAGACTGCAGCTGAGCTATAACCCCTGACTAAGAGGTCAGACACCTTTCCACTACTGACAACTGCATTATTACCCATCATAGTAGTCAGTTTCAACTTAACTGGATGGACATCTGCTTTCAGTTCACGTGCTACATCCTGATCAATGAATACTGTGTCGCTCTGCGTGTCTAATAATGCATAGACCAGTTTTTCTTTGTGTGGATTTGCAGTGGTTGACAGCCACACGGGAACAATCATTGAGGTACTGACTGTCTGTTCAGATCTGGCGACATTGAGTGACAAGACTGTAGCTGATTCTGGTGCGTTACCTTGAGTTGCATTGTCTGCACTCACTCTTGTTTCTTTCCGTTGACTGTTACTGTAGTTGTCATCATGAAGACAGCTTGGGTGTCTCTTTGTGCATGTTTCACAGGTGAGGCGGCGTTTGCAGTCCTTAGCACTGTGTCCTTGTTTCAAACAACCGTAACAAAGTTTATTGTCCTTTACATATTTCTTTCTGTTTTCCAGAGTCATTTTTATTAGGTCTGGACACTTGTGGAGCTGATGTGTGCCTTGACATAATGTGCACGAAAAACCATTAGATGTTTTTGTTACTGCCCTTTTGTCGCTTTGTTCCGTTGTGTTTGTGTTGAATACACTTGCCTTGCTCCTTTTGATTTCTCTTGTGTACCTTTTGTCACTATTTGTTTCAGTGGAGCGGAGTGCGTGGATGGAGGTAACTGGGTTGCAGGCGACTTCAGCTTCCGTAGAGAGGAAGGAGGCAAAATCACTGAAGCTGGGAAATTCACCACCGTCCATTAAAGTCTTTGTTACCTGCCTGTTCCATCTCACATTTATCCAGTCCGGTAGTTTGTGCAACAGCTTTTGATTTTCTTCGCTGTCGTTCAGTATTTGCAAACCCTTTACATGTGGCATAGCGAGCACACATGCATTAACAAAATCTGCAAAGGTCCGTAGTCCTTCAGCATCTCTGGGCTGTACCTTAGGCCAGTTTGATAGCTTTTCTCTAAATGACTTCTGTATCACGAATGGCTGGCCGTACCTTTGATTTAGTTTGTCCCATGCATCTTTATAAGCCTCTTCATCATTTCTAAAGAAAGTCCCTTCGAGGCATTTGCGAGCTGGACCTGTTACATATCTTTTCAAATAGTACAGTTTATCTGCAGCTGAGATGTCCTTTTGGTCGATCAATGACACGAATGTAGATTTCCATTCAATAAAGTTTAATGCCTCACCATTAAACACTGTTGGCTCTGGTGTTGGGAGTCTGTTCATTCGAATGCTATCTTGAACTGCTTGTGCAAGCTGAGTGACACTGGAGGGAACTGTTTGCACAGGAATGAATGTGTGTGCTGGTGCGGGCTGCTGAGGTGTGGTGTATAAGCCCACCTGTTCACCTTTCATTGACTGTACATCACCTGCCTGTGATAACTCTCTGTTATATACTTCGAACCTGGCTCGAGCTGCTTTCATTTCCTTCTGTGCTTTCAGGCGTTCCAACTCCGATGTTTGAGCTGCGATTTGCTTCCTGTGCTCCTCTTGTAACACCCTTATCTTTTCTTGTTGCATTTGCTGTTCTATTGTGATCGCATACTCAGCCTCTTTCGCTGCAAGTTCTGCCGCTGCATCCGCTCGTTTAGTTGTGAGTTGCGAAGTTGAAGACTCCACGGTGCGGCTTGATGTTGCAGTTGAGCCATATATAGATCGAGCGTAGTTGTGCTCCAAAAGTCCCCGTAAACGAATCCTTTCACGTTCTGCATCAAAGTCCTCAATATGACTTATTCTTTCCATAATTATTTTCACAATTTCATGAGTCACAGCATCACATGCATCAACTTTTCTCCTGATGTCATTTGGGGGTGCTATTTGGCTTCTCATCTCTGAATACAACTTGAGGACATCATCTCTCCTTTGCTCTATGATGTCTGCAAGGTCTGACATTTCTTTATCAGTGATGTCTGATTTTAACTTTTCTCTTGTTACACGTATTTCTGTCTTCCATTGTTCATATAGAGTTGAAATTCTTCTTTCCCTTTTGCTTATTTCTTCTTGTTGATATGCCATCATCTTTTCTGTTTGAACTTTAACTCTTTCTGAACGTCTTGGCAAATCTGACTTGCCTTGTACTTTATTTTGAAGTATTCTTAAAGTTTTCTCTTTGCATGCAATTGTGTCTTTAATGTCCTCTTCATTTTCACTTTCATCTTTAAGTGAGTTCTTTAAGTCTTGAATTTCTTGTTGTAAACTTGTAATCTGTTCGTTTATCTCCATGAGACTTACTGATGCAGCTTGTAGATTTTCCATTTTGAGCTTTTAACCGTGGTCCTTCTGCCATCTGCTGGACGTTGCGGGTATTGCCGTTGAACCTTGAGACCGCGTTGTTCAGCAAAATGGCGACCGTCCGGCTCTCGCTGGACCTCCGGCTCGGACGAGCTTACTGCGCCTGGAGGCAAGCTCTTACTGAACCTCCGGCTCGGGCGAGCGTTCTGCGCCTGGAGGCAAGCTCTTACTGTAGCGTCCCCGGTTGACAAATAAAGGTTGGTCTCTTTAACTGGTGGTTGAAAAGTGTTTTATTGCCTTGCCTTGACCATATCCACCGTAAGAGCTACAATGCAGACAAATAGGAATACAATTAGCAACTCTTACACCTTTTATGCCATATATTTATAGCCCTTTTTAGCCATATTTATTACCATATGAATTGCTTTTTAATCCTTGACCGTTATACCTTGACAATCTCTATTAGAGTGCTATTTACCATGAATTTATGTATTTATATAAACCTTTTAGCTGTATCCCGTTTTACCTTGTACCAGGAGATAGACCATGTTACTTTTAGCTAGCAGATTAGCAACTAATACACTTCATAACTATATCAGAACACATGTAAATAACAGTTTCCAATACAAACCTTGTTCTCCTTATCAACCAGGTGCTAGAGTGACCGTCAGCAGCTTTGAGAACACCTTAAAACTGTTTTGTCTCAATTATTTTCCGTGGAGCACCTTTTTCTGCTCATCGGACCTTTCGCGCTGCTTTCTGCTTTACTGTAATTACTCCTGCTTTACAACACCTAGTGGACGTCCTTTCAAAATAAAGCTTTAACTGTAAATTCTCTATGACGTATTACTAAGCAATCACTGACCAGTTTAGCGATAGAAAAATATAAAATTATAAACATGTACAAGTGGCTAAGGCATTTACAATCTGTATTTAATGTGGTCTTGGGTAGGTGTGGCGTTTCAGCTTTCACATTCCACTAAAATGATTTAATTTTGTATGGTTTCTTGTATTCTAGACTCAGACAAATATCTCAAGAAATGTTTTTGACAAAAACAATGATGAAATTCCAAATCTACATTTAGTGGTTTTACAGACAGCGACGATCAGCAGTCTTACCACAGAGCTTGTCCTGGAACTGGAGTCCAAACTGGTGAATGAGGTCAAAGGACTCAACGAGGAAAACGTGGTCTTCGAAGGGCGGGGAAGCCATGGCCCTCAGTGATGTCATGTCAGCTCTGGCCACTCCCACGGCGTAGATCTCGATGCCTTTCTCTCTGGCCTCGGCTGCCACCTCCGCCACACGGTCCTGAGGACGTCCATCTGTCACGATCACAGCCACGTTGGGGACCTGGACAGACAGAAAAACTCACAATCAGAGCCAAGATGAGGCAGGAAGACTGCTGGTAATGTCTGGGTGGTATTATATTCACAGTTGGAAAGTCATAGGCTCAATTAGAAAGCTTCAATCATGTACACATACAACTTTTTACAAGAAGAAAACACAAAGCTTTTATTAAATGATATGAACTTGAGACATTTAGCTTAAGTCTTAAGGTATGATTTTTCAATCCATCTCTTAAAACAAGCGACAAACCTAAAGAAACTACCCTGTCAACTCGCACAGTGAAACTGTCATTTTTTTGTCTTCAGAATGGGTTTAAATGAACACAGACATAGTTTCTAAGGGTAGAATCAAAGAGTGGAGAGAGACTTTAAGATGTTTAGGTCATAAAACTTGACCTGACTGAAGTGAAGCAATGGTGGTCTGGTAACCTCCCATCTATGAGTGAAGTCACAGAGATGTGGCTCAACTCTGGTGTTACAGACTGTCAAGCAGCTCCTCTTTGTTTGAAGGTGTTTTATAAATGTGTTACGTTGTTGTGCACATTAATTGCGAAGGAAAGTGCCTGGACTACAAATGATGTGTTTGAGGCAGGTAGAGGGCAGCGTTTTCTGTGGGAGAGCTGGAACTGTGCAGACCTTTACCATGCACAGCAGAGCAGCTATGAAGCACACTGAAAGAAAGGGGAAAGGTCTAAAAGCATGATATCAGATCTTAGAATATGTATCAAAAATCTGTTGTTACAGAGGCAGTGGGATGTGCTGTTAGTCTGACAGTACCTTTGGCCTGTCTCCTGCCTCGGCAGTAAAAGCTTCGTTCATCACATATTTGATGGCGAGCCCAGTCATGGTTCCCTGAGCGAGGGGGATGATCTGGTTGATGCCCCTCACCATGTTCTCCAGCTTAGCATGTGCCTTCAGGGTGAACTCACTGCGCACCTGAAGTGAAAGGAGGATAAAAATGTATTTAATACACACCAGCTGGATTTGGATAAAAACTTAATTTATACATAAACTCTGAACAAGATAAGTAAAAAACACTGGAAAACAAAAGCACAATGAATGAGGAGAAGGGAGGATTAGAAGATGACAGGAGGTACCTGGCTGGAGTACTGAACAACTCCCACTCTGGTGGCGTTGAGTCCGATGTCCAGAGTGTTCAGGATGTCGATCATGAACTTCCTCATGGTCTCAAACTCATGTGGCCTCACACTGCGAGAGCTGTCGATGAGGAACACCAGATCCACCGGGCCGGACTTACATTTCTGTTCAGGACCTGGAACACAGGAAAAAAGTTTTTGACACTGGATATGTAAATGATGACAAACGTTAAGCTACACTGCATTAGATGTCATTATTGTACTTTTTACTCTGCTACTAAATTTGACAACATTAGTTATTTAACCAAGAAAAGCACTCAGAGAGCAGTACTCCACCAAGGCTGCTCAGTCGTGTGATTTCCAACAGATGAAATCTTTGAACTATCTGTGGTCCTCAGTGGAGGATTTGTAATTGGATCGCAATCATGTGATCATCATGTTCACTTGTTGTCATGGTTACAGTGACGCCGTGCCACTATCTCGCAATGATACAGAAATCTTTAACAAATCTGTGGATCCAGACTTTAAACCGCATCACTGCCAAAATCTGATCACTTGGTCCTTGTGTCATTTCTGACCTTCCCTGAAAATTTCATCCAATTCCATCAGTCCATTTTTTTAAAATGTTGCTAACAGACAGACAGACAGACAGACAAATCAACAGCAATCGTCACATACACACGTGGACAAAATTGTTGGTACCCCTCAGTTAAAGAAGGAAAAACCCACAATTCTCACTGAAATCACTTGAAACTCACAAAAGTAACAATAAATAAAAATTTATTGAAAATGAAATAATCAAAAACAGCCATTACTTTTGAATTGTTGATTAACATAATTATTTAAAAAAACAAACTAATGAAATAGGGCTGGACAAAAATGATGGTACCCATAACTTAATATTTTGTTGCACAACCTTTTGAGGCAATCACTGCAATTAAACGATTTCTGTATTTGTCAATGAGCGTTCTGCAGCTGTCAACAGGTATTTTGGCCCACTCCTCATGAGCAAACAGCTCCAGTTGTCTCAGGTTTGATGGGTGTCTTCTCCAAATGGCATGTTTCAGCTCCTTCCACATATGTTCAATGGGATTCAGATCTGGGCTCATAGAAGGCCACTTTAGAATAGTCCAACGCTTTTCTCTCAGCCATTCTTGGGTGTTTTTGGCTGTGTGTTTTGGATGGTTGTCCTGTTGGAAGACCCATGACCTGCGACTGAGACCAAGCTTTCTGACACTAGGCAGCACATTTCTCTCCAGAATGCCTTGATAGTCTTCAGATTTCATCGTACCTTGCACACTTTCAAGACACCCTGTGCCAGATGCAGCAAAGCAGCCCCAAAACATTACTGAGCCTCCTCCATGTTTCACCGTAGGGACAGTGTTCTTTTCTTCGTATGCTTGGTTTTTGAGTCTATGAACATAGAGTTGATGTGCCTTACCAAAAAGCTCCAGTTTGGTCTCATCTGTCCAAAGGACATTCTCCCAGAAGCTTTGTGGCTTGTCAACATGCATTTTTGCAAATTCCAGTCTGGCTTTTTTATGAGTTTTTTTCAGCAGTGGTGTCCTCCTTGGTCGTCTCCCATGAAGTCCACTTTGGCTCAAACAACGACGAATGGTGCGATCTGACACTGATGTACCTTGGCCTTGGAGTTCACCTTTAATTTCTTTGGAGGTTGCTCTGGGCTCTTTGGATACAATTCCAACGATCCGTCTCTTCAATTTGTCATCAATTTTCCTCTTGCGGCCACGTCCAGGGAGGTTGGCTACTGTCCCGTGGGTCTTGAACTTCTGAATAATATGAGCCACTGTTGTCACAGGAACTTCAAGCTGTTTAGAGATGGTCTTATAGCCTTTACCTTTAAGATGTTTGTCTATCATTTTTTTTCGGATGTCCTGGGACAATTCTCTCCTTCGCTTTCTGTTGTCCATGTTCAGTGTGGTACACACCTTTTCACCAAACAGCAGGGTGACTACTTGTCTCCCTTTAAATAGGCAGACTGACTGATTATGAGTTTGGAAACACCTGTGATGTCAATTAAATGACACACCTGAGTTAATCATGTCACTCTGGTCAAATAGTTTTCAATCTTTTATAGAGGTACCATCATTTTTGTCCAGGCCTGTTTCATTAGTTTGTGTTTTAAAATAATTATGTTAATCAACAATTCAAAAGTAATGGCTGTTTTTGATTATTTAATTTTCAATAAATTTTTATTTATTGTTACTTTTGTGAGTTTCAAGTGATTTCAGTGAGAATTGTGGGTTTTTCCTTCTTTAACTGAGGGGTACCAACAATTTTGTCCACGTGTGTAACTCCACCGCATTCCTTAGCAGAGTAATTAAGATTATTAATTCTGAACATACAGTAACTAATAAATGATGATGTGTTATAATAGATTAAGCTTCCCAGCAGTATATAAAGTAAATAAAATCAGCTGTACTTTAGGAAATACTCCTTATTTTCTTGAAAACTAGATGTCAAGACTGACTGAGCTGTGACCAACCGTCAGGTGACAAAAATTCAAAGAAATAACAACAAAGATTGAGGGCAAAATAAAACATACTTTATCCTTAAAATAACTGCAGTATAGTTCTAAAACAATATAAGAGACGCAAGTTGTTGGGAAAAACATGCAGTATGGTGAAATATATTTCTAGAGATGGTGTGCAGAGTGATGTAAAAAACAAATTGGTACAGGTCGCACAAATATAAGTAGTAAAACATCTTCCAGTGCTGGTCACATCTGTAGGCAGCTGGAAAAGCTTTTATGTATCAATACCAAAATAGTCGTGAAAATGAAGCCACAGTGAGTAAAAAATGGAGCAGAAATAAACTGCTTGGAATTCAGACTTCAGAGTGCTAATTATCATGGTGATCTGTAAACGATACGACAGCCTTACCTGTGAACAGAGTGTTCCTGCTGGACAGATAATAATATACATGAAAACATCAGTTGCTTCTGTGTTACCATGGTGTTTAGTTGAACAATCCTCGGCAGCAGCAGAGGCCTTCCTGGCACACCAGTATAACTTTCACATTATTTACCACCTGAACTCGCTGCTCTGTGGCTGCAGCTGCCACAGGCCTGCTTTTGTCTTTAAATTTGTCAGACACACTCCTATGCTGTAACATCATCTCAGTTCAAAAACCCTGAGGTATGAGATGAGCCTGTGCTTGTGGTGCAGCTTTATGAGTTTCAGAGGAACTGTTTGATTCATGCACATCCAGAGTTTCTTCACAAAGGCAGAATTTCAAGCGGCCACCAGAACAGCAGACTCAGAGTCAGTAAGAGCGAGAGCTGCTGTGGAATCCATCTCATGAGCGATGACCAGTTTCTAACATCTCATAATCATGTCCGTGTCATTGTCTGACCATGTAAATGAGGTCATCTACAGATACAATGGAACCACCTCCAAACGTATCAGTCTTACAAGGATTAAGCGGTGTATAGATGATGGATGGATATATCTCCAGAGGGAGTTTCCGTTTGCATTTTTTGTCTTGCTCTTAATTATGATGCCATTTAGGAGCACAAATATAAATATGTGCACAGTTTTCACATTTAAAAAAAGGAAATCACTTCTGTGGACAGTCTGTGAGCAAAGCTGTGTTCTCACAACTTAAGTCGCTTCAATGTCAGCCTCGATTTCATGAATCCCCTTTATAGAAAACATACATCGCTTCTTTGGAACTTTTGGGAGGAAACCAATAAAAAAAGCCACTCAGTCTTTCTTTTTTTTCAGTTGTGTTCTTACAGTATCTGCAGACTGACCTGCTTTTGGCCTGGCTTTGGCGAGAACAGCCAGGGTGAGCAGAATGAAACCGCACAGAGCTCTGAGCTGTCTCATCTTCATCCTGATGATACCGATCTAGCAGACGGCTCGTTGTTCAGCTGGAACTGGATCAAACTGCAAAGAAAAGAAGCAGTGGGTGAGTCAGAGGAAAATCAGACAGAAAGAAACAGATTTCTAATCACTTTATGGCATATTTGCTCTTCTTCTTTTTTTTTACTGATGTGTCAAAAGAATTCCTGAAATCCAGGTGAAAAGAAGGAGCAAGCTGGGAGGAAAGGTGGCATTTTATTAGTAGTTCTGCCCCCGTCACATTTCTACACACCGTGGGCTCATTTTTCCCTTAAATGTAAAGTCCTGCACCTCTATGGAAACAGAACAACCACTGAAGTAGAGACAACTCAAAAATCTCTTGTTTGTGTAACAAACGTCCGTTAGAATGCCATAAATCATAAACTGATTTTTTTTAGAGAACAGAAAACTCTTTTGTTTATAAATATTTGAATGAGACATATAGAAGAGAGTGATTTTGATGAAATGTCACAACTTTAAGCTTAGATTTGGTTGTTTTTCCTGATAGAACCATGATAAACAGTGTAATTTTGACATTACTGTACTGAACAGCCACTTTAATCGTTTCACCCGCAAAAACCCTCCAAGCCCTCTGGAGTTTTGAGTCTGGAGATACAGAGGAAGCGATACCATGTTGATATGAAGCTACAAAGCCTGCAGATGGAGGAGGCTGGGCTGGATGGACACAACAGACAATCAGCAAACAAGCACACCAACAGGGGACGACTTCGTTAGTCATCAAAAAGAAGTGTGACTGCATAGAAGTTGGTGAGAAAATGCTCCCGGTTCTCACTTGATTTGGTACCTCAGTAAACATGATTCTTATGAGTTTATAGTCTCAGTGCTTAGTTTTCAGTCTTATATAGCATGGTGCTCATTTTGAAAATTGTTGTCCCTTTTACAGTACACTACCACTCAAATTTTGGGGTCACTTAGAAATGTCATAGTTTTTTAAATAAAAACTGTTTTTTTCAATTAAGATAACATTAAATGAATGATAAATCCAGTGTAGACATAGTTAATGTGGTAAATGACTATTGTAGCTGGAAACGGCTGATTTTTTAATGGAATATCTTCATAGGGTGAAGGGTTTAGTTCAGGCAACGGGACTTATTCTTGTGATCTTAAAGACATTTTGCCTCTCATCCGAGCGGCTTCTTCAGTTCTAAAACTAGTTTGGAGAGTCCCAGGTATTTAACCACTAGAGGTGAAGGTGGGCTAAGGCTGATGGTATCTACTAAAAGACTAAAGAAATCTTTCAACAACAGCTGTTGACTCCCAATGGGGTATTAATATGCTAATAGAGGGGGGTCTGATGAGAGTCGTTGACTTAACGGCCCACTGAGTAGCCTCCTACCTAGGACTCATCATCATGTGAGTCGTTAGGCTCACCTGGGGAAAGGTGTGAAGAGTGGTTAAATCCTCTAGGGAGAGTTCTTAAAAGTTACGTCTCTCTCTGACTGTAAGACAATCAGATCCCACATTTCAGAATCTATCATTCATTAATACAAATGCTAATGATGATGGCCTGGGCTCGGCTGTGGTCATTTCAGGTGTCTCAAAGCTGAGGTTGAAACAACTGCAGGACACATGTTGGTGTTGGAAAATATGACTAGTGTTTTTTGTTGTTCTTTAAAAAGCAGAATCTCAGGACTTGATTGAGGAAAATCTGATAATGTAAGGGAGAGTTACAAATGAAACTGTACTTCCATTGACCTGATCCATTTTTCCCATGTGGGGGGAGTTGCTGTATTTGTGCTAAAAATTCCCCACTTAAGAGAATCAGAAATCTCATTCACGTTATGATATATATATATATATATGTTTGTGTAAGGAATAAATAAACAAATATCATATATAAGTTACACAGCTTTATCATATTAGTTTTGCACTCTCTGGTTTAAAAGTAAAAGTCTCTCTCTGACTGTAAGACAATCAGACCCCACATTCCACACTCTATCATTCAGTAATGCAAATGCTAATGATGATGGCCTGGGCTCGGCTGCAGCCTTATAAAGCTGAGCCCAGCCCAGAGTCTGCCCAGAGACATCCAGAGCTTCTGCTGAGAACACTTATTCTGCTTTTTGGTCTGCTGAGATCACTTTGGGATTTTGACCATGCCTCCAAAACGGTAAGAACAAACTTCTTTCTTTTTTTTCTGGGTAAAAAGGTTACAACATGGTTGAGCCACAGTAAATGCCTAGGGTTGGGGTTATTCATTATTATTATTATTACATATTGCTCTGGATAATATGTAATGGGGTTATTAGGGCTATTACATATGTAATATGTAATAGCTTATATTGCTAACCCTAACCCTATATTAATATTGTGATTGCAGTGTTGCCAAGCCTGTTCCCAACCGCCACTACCTCCTGTGCCCGGTCTGCAACAAGAGCCAGGACTGCCTCTCTGTGCATCTGGCACGGACCTGCATGAAGCAGACCAGCAAAGACGAAAGGGCTAAAGTTGTGGATAAGGCCAAAGACGAGGCTAGTGTGCTGCTGAGGTCTGGGCGCGTTTATACCCACCAGCTCCTCCAGGACATTTTGGGCACCAAAGACCCCCTCAAGAGGTATGTGGCACAAACAATTAGTTTAATCAGTCATTTCTTCTTTCAATGAATGAACAGTGCTAACTGTTTCTTGTTTTTCATTTTAAAGGCTGATTGAGGAGCTGCAAAGGAGGAAGAACGTGGTCATCAACGTGCCATCAGTTCCATCCACCGCCGCCCAGCTCCCTGATGTACAGGCCGGGCCTTCCGCTGCCACGGGCTGGTCTGACTCCCCTGAGGAGTGGAGTGATGATACAAGCGAGAGCAGTGAGGACTCTTTTCAGTGGTAAGAGCTCATTCGCCTCAACAAACTTCTGGTGTTCACATTTCTTTGCATATGTGTGTGAGAATTGGCGTGATCTAACTGTAGTGTGAATTTTTCTAATTGCAGCAATTGCAACCCGGAGAGGAATATTAACAAGAGGGCGCGGATGGGACATCAAAGCAGGAGAGGAACTCCTTTGTAATTATGGCGTCAACAGAAAAAACTACTGCGGAGAAGGACTGGATCTTGAATGGCTTGATTAAGCTCTCTTCCCTTCCCTTCTCTTGCCCCTCTCACTTTTTTGTAAATACTTGTATTTTGTTTTTTACATTTTTCTATTTTTTTGTAAATAGTTGTATTATCATTTCTTGCATTTGTTAATTTTTTGTAAATACTTGTACTATAACTTGTTTTTTTTTTACATTTTTCTATTTTTTGTAAATAGTTGTATTATCATTTCTTGCATTTGTTAATTTTTTGTAAATACTTGTACTATAACTTGTTTTGTTTTGTTTTTTTTACATTTTTTAGAATTACTTGTACATTTTTACTGTTTAATAAACCAACTTGTGATTCTGATTGTGATTCTGGTTTTGATTACTATTTAGCATCTAGCATCACCACTGATCACTTGAGTAACAGAATGCTACATACAGTACTTCAGATTATGTTTTGATCAGCACATCAGCAGCACATATTGGTCAAAGTATCAAAACCGAATACGTTTTTCAAGGATTTTCAGGTTTAAAGTGTACTCATTCCAATTACAGGGCCTCAAAGGAGTCCTGTATACAGCACGGAAATGAACATTCTCATAATTCCCAAACACAACAGTAAAATGACACAATACAAATGTATTACAATACAGGCAGCTCTTCATGCTTGGAGTGCTTAATTTTTTTCTAGGTTAAATGCAATTAAAACACTGTCAGTTCTCACAGGGTTTGAATTCATCTTATATTTCATGGGTGGTAATTAGCACAGCCGGACTCCTTTAATCTTTTCTTAGATTTATATGAATTTTTCAGCCAGCCTTCGGACCCCGCGGGACACTCAGCTAAGAGCATCGAGGGGGCCCCGAGAGGCAGGGGCTGGGACAGACGGTAGCTCGCCTCGCGGCGGACCGTCAGCTCGATCCCGAGATCCAACTACGAGCTTTTTAACTGCAGCAACTTTAAGATACGCTATTGGGCCTCGAATTACCACAGCTGCTGGCACCAGACTTGCCCTCCAATAGAGAGAGAGAGAGAGAGAGAGACGGGCTCTCCCTTTCTTAGCCCTGCCACACTGCATGTGTGCTGAACCATCCCCGCTTCAGAAAAACAGTTATTCCATAGATTGCACTTTCTTCAAACTTTATTCTGGTGGCATGTTTATAGAAACAATATATATAACAAACTGTAACTGGGGTAGTGTTGATTCATGCCAAGGTTCATAATGCCCTTGCTCATTGTCTCTAACGTCCAGGGTGATGGATGTTGAAGTGCTCGCTTCAGAATTTGAAGTCTCCTCCACGGTTTTTGTGAAATACAACTTCACCTGTATGTGAAATAGCAGTTAAAGATTAAATCTAGACGCGTCCTTTTCAGGTGTCTCAGACCTTATATTGAAAGTTATCGCTGCTTTTCATCCAGAATGCGCCAACTTGAACGTCCAGTTGTACAATTGTTAGCTGAGTTAATGCTAGCTAACTTTGCTGCTTATTTTGGCCACTTTCTGCTTGTTTCAGTCACAATTTATCCTTTACAAGGGAGACCTGGCCAAGAGTGGTGTTGGAAAAATATGCTGCTAACTCCCTGCTAATCTTTACTTCTCTGAATTTATTTTTACATGTTTGGACTGGATATTCCATTTGCTTATATTGCTGTTTAAACCAATTCTTTACACATACTGGTATAAAATTATAAAAGCAATTTTCTTTACGTTAAACTGGTTTAAAAGTAAAAGTCTCTCTCTGACTGTAAGACAATCAGATCCCACATTTCAGAATCTAATGTGGCTGCAGGGCAGTGGCTTTGTCAAACAATAGACCACTCAAACAGACAATCAAGCAGACGACCTTTTTACACATTCAGTGGGGTCACTCCCTGGGTGTGGAACGGTGCTGTTTACAGATCAACAAGCTGCAGGTTGCATAACCCTGCTCTATAGCTCTATATCCAGGATACACTGTAACTAAATAGTCAGACAGAGAAATTGAGACAGTTGTTCTTTTGTAATGTTTTCATGTCAGACACTTCTTCTTAGCAAAAAAGAAAAAAAAAATCATGAGTTTTGATATCTACCTAACATTTTGTCAAATCGTGCAACGAGTCAGTCAAAATTGAAAACTCTACTGAGAAGTCACTCGTCATTATTCATTCAGACAGATGGTTTGAGAGGAGTAAAAGAGAATATTTCGTGAAAGCACAGACAGCATCTCTGAACTGAGGGGGAGGGTTACAACACCACCTCTCTGCCACACAATGCAGTATTGGACTTTGCCCCCAGCTACACCTGGAGGTTGTGGCTGGGGGTTGCACAACAGTTGTTTTGCAGGTCAGCACAACTCATCGGAGGGTGGGGGTTGTTGTGCTGACATGCACATGATATTTCAGTTTCTCTTTTTTAATAAATTTGCAAAAATGTCTACATTTCTGTTTTTTTCAGTCAAGATGGGGTGCTGAGTGTACATTAATGAGAAATAAAATAAACTTTTTTGATTTTGGCAAATGGCTGCAATGACACAGAGTGAAACATTTCAAGGGGTCTGAATACTTTCCGTACCCACTGTAGAGCAGGGGAAGGCAAACTGCAGCTTGTTGATGTGTGAACAGCACCGTTTCACACCCACGCAGTGACCCCACTGGAATGTGTAAAAAGGTTGTATGCTTGATTGCCTGTTTAAGGACCTCAATGCTCACAAAAGATATGCTGATTAGGGTCAAATGATCCTTCTCTGGGTTCAACAGTGATATGTATCAACTGATCCACTCTTGGATCTTTGTATGTTTCTGAGAGATGGTGTCTGAGGCCTCCCCCTCTTTTCAGAGTGGGTCGCACTAGATGAACAGAAATGGCCTCTTTCACTCCTCTCTCAAACTATCTGTCCTCTCTGTCTAGAATATGTACATCTGAGTCCTTGAAGGAGTGGCCTTTCTCCTGTAAATGTAAATGGACAGCTGAATCTTGTCCTGAGGTGCTGGCTCTTCTGTGTTGGGCCATGCGTCTGTGTAGACTCTGCTTGGTCTCACCAATGTAAAGATCTTAGTCCATGAGCCAGATAGGTTGGTCAGTACCACTCAGGGGGTAACTTGCCAGCTATATCATTTTATTGTGCTACCCATACATATATCAGTTTGGTATGATAGACCTCTCAAAGTGGCAGCTTAATGTATTTTTTGCAAGTTGCAAGTTTTCGCAGACTGTGTCCCCTTAGAACTAAAGGACTAGCCATATACCAGCCTATCCTTTGCTTTAGTTTGGGAAGAATGTCTTGAACATCTCCAGAAATGCTCCAGAGTACATTTTGGACTGGCCCTTTGTGTTTAAAGCAGAACTTGATGCTATCTAAATTTTAAAAATCTACATAGTTATAATATTTTTATTGTTTCCATACGCCTGTAATAAGCTGTTTTCCCTAACCCATGAACTGGCTGAGTATATATGGTTGCTATGACCATGAGCACGCTGTGTGCTTTCCTAGGTGTTAACATTACAAATAGACCAGACAGATATTGGTACTATCTCAGGTCAAGGTCAAGGTCAAAGGTCAAAAGGTTCTTTATTGTCATATCATTCTACATGATGGAGAAATAGCCCACATATTGTCACTACTGTTACATGTCACCAGACTCATTCTTTGATACTGTCTGCCATACCCCTCTTACCTCCTGTTATCACACCTTTCTGCCATACCCCCTGTCTTACCTCCTGTTACCCAATTGCCCTTTTGTTCTGTTGTTTTACATTTATTTACAACCCCCTCCCAACCCTTTTATCCATCCTCTGAGATGTCCCTTTTGTCTTATCCTCTGTATTTGCATACAGCCCCTCCCTACCCTTTGATCCATCTTCTGACATTCCTATAAAATGTGTGCCCTGAAAATGCTCTGGGTCGGCTTACCTTCACAGGCTCATGCTCTGTGTTGGTCAGCCCACCGTATGCCGGAATACCAATAAACACCCCACTACAGCAAACTTTGCAGGACCAAGAGTGAAATTTCCTCAACATATATTTGCACATGAAACAATACGAAATTGGACCCTGGTCCCGGTTTCAGCCATAAGACAATATAAAAACACTTTCATAAAAGACAATATAAGTATAAAGAGACACACTAATATATACAAACCTACAACATAAATATATGTGCAGTGAACCATTAGTTAGTGCAATATTTAGTAGATCAATAAATAAAGAGCCTAGTGCAGTGTGTGTATGAATGTGTGTGCCTGTTTGCGCGTGTGCATGTATGTGTGCATGTGTGTGTGCGTGTGTATGCATGTGTGTATGCTTGTGTGTGTATGTGGGGATGTGTGCATGCATGTGTATTTGCGGGGAGAGGTGGTGATGATATGAAAACAGAGTCTACAGAGGCCTGTTCAATAGCCTGACAGCTTCGGGGAAGAAGCTGTTTCTTCGTCTTGCAGTTCTAGTTCGGATGCTGCGCAACCTTCTCCCTTCAGGGAGAAGGCTGAAGTGTTTGTGTGCAGGGTGGGTGAGGTCCTTCAGGATGGAGGTGGCCCTCCTCTTGCATCTGTTGTTGTAAATGTCAGTGGTGGTGGGTAAACTGCCTCCTACAGTCCTCTGAGCCGCTTTCACCCCCCTCTGCAGAGCCTTCCTATCTGAGGCCGTGCAGCTGCCATGCCACACAGTGATGCCAGTGCCGAGGATGCTCTCCACCGCCCCTCGGTAGAAGCTCTTCAGGACTGGGCCTCCCAGACCGGCACGCCACAGCTTCCTGAGGAAGTAGAGGCGCTGGTGGGCCTTCTTAATTAGCTGGGAGGTATTGTGGCTCCAGGTGTGGTCCTCAGACAGGTGTACTCCCAGGTATCTGTAGGTGGAGACCACCTCCACGTCAGCGCTGTCGATGTGCAGGGGATGCGGAAATCCACCACCATCTCCTTGGTCTTCTTAACGGTGATGCAGAGGTTGTTGTCTCTGCACCAGCCAACCAGCAATTCTACCTCCTCTCTGTAGTGGGACTCATCATTGTTAGTGATGCATCCCACCACTGCTGTGTCATCCGCGAACTTCACTATATGGCAGCTCGGATGTTTTGCAGAGCAGTCATACGTGAGCAGGGTGAACAGGAGGGGGCTCAACACACAGCCCTGGGGCAAGCCAGTGTTGATGGTGATTGGGGAGGAGGTGGTGTTGTGAATCTGGACAGTTTGGCGCCTGCCTGTCAGAAAGTCCAGGACCCAGTTCCCCAGTGAAGGACTGAGCCCCAGGGTGGATAGCTTTCCCACCATCTGTGGAATGATGGTGCTGAAGGTGGAGGAGAAGTCTAGGAAGAGCACATGGACGCATGCGTTCCTGCTCTCCAGATGGGTGAGGGCTGTGTGCACCACTAAAGAGATGGCATCGTCAGTGGAGCGGTTTTTCTTGTAGGCGTACTGGTGGGGGTCCAAAGTGGCGTCGATGGAACTTTTGATGTGGGCCATCACTAGCCTCTCAAAGCACTTCATGACTATCGGTGTGAGGGCTACAGGTCGATAGTCATTCAGGCCCGTCACTTTGGAAGACTTGGGGACCGGTATGATAGTGGCAGCCTTCAGACAAGCAGGAATGATGCTACCTGAAGTGAGGTGTTAAAGATGTCTGTTAGTACCTCAGAGAGTTGATGTGCACAGTCCCTCAGTACTCGTCCTGAGATATTGTCAGGGCCTGCAGCTTTGTGATGATTGATCCTCTGGAGTGTCCTTGTCACATCTTGGGTCACAATAAGGGGCGTGTCATCTAGAGACGAGGTGAGTCTGGAGCAGGGGGGTGTGTTGGGATCATCAAAGCGGGCATAGAATTTATTGAGTCTGTTTGGGAGGGATGGATCCGTGGGGCATTGTGCATCTCTGACGTCGTAGTCAGTGATGCACCTTAGGTGACCAAACCTAAGTGGTACTAAAATGTACATTGGGATAATATAAGTACATTAAGATGGGACAGCTTTTCCATACTTGCAGCTTTATCACTTATTTGTGATTTTTCGCCGTAACCATGGTTTTGCACATATCCTTTAACCCTCTGAGGCCCACAGTTGGAAAACTGCAACATTTTTTAAGGCTGTCTAGCTGTACCTATTCCTTCCTGAATGTAGACAAACACTACATATCCCAGCACCCCACACTCTGAACTGCAAAACCGCAACATTTCTGGCAGGAAAATATTAATACTGTAAGATGTACCACATTCCAAGTTCAAACAACATGTCTTCCACTGACCCCCCAGCTCTGTCTTTAGGAACAATTTCAAAAATTTTCCAAGTAAGTATTTGGACTTGTGGTATCTTTTTTTTTCTTCATCCTAAAGATGTTTAGTGATAGACAACTCAAATCATTTATTTCAAAAGTATTACATGTGATTTTTAGGGATTTCTTTCAATGGTTCAAAAATGCAACACTGGGTCTTAATGGCTGCTACTTATTTACACAGAAAGCCCCATCACAGGTCATGAGTAAATTCATCAATTCATCTATACAGTGTCTATACTGTACATATGGAACAAATGATCAGACCACCCTTGATTTCTTCAATTTCTTGTTCATTTTAATGCCTGGTACCAATAAAGTTATATTACTTGAAGAATACAATGAACATGACAAAAAAAAATGCAGCTGATTCTATCAAACTTTATGTCCTGTCTGACAAGCTTCAGTTTCATTCTATTCCAGGGTATATAAGAGGACATTTCATGTCATAAGCAGCACTGCACATGTAAAGGTCTTGAATGGTTTCCTGCTGACATTCAGCACAAGTCAGACGTTGTCAGCTCTCACATAACGCCTAAAACTAAAGAATTATGTGAAGCCACAACGGCAGCCATCTTGGCACTGCTGGAAATTGGTCTGAGTGAGAGACAGGTAGCCAAAAAACTGAAGATCTCCAAGACAGCAAAACTGTACAAGACAAGAACATGTTGTATGACACACTTCATATTTTAAAACCCTGGCAGCCCCAGTTTCATATTTTACACAATTTTCATCGCATGACAGTGGAAATCTTGTGATCAGCTATGAGGCACTCAGTTTAATCACTTGAGTGATTAGAGAGTGTAGAAATACCAGGAAATTCCTCCTCTCTGTGTTTGTAAAGAGCCAGTAATGGCCGTGGCAGGCGTGTGTTGCAGTGGCACATTCCAGTCCTGCCCCATCGTAAAACACTCGACTGCAAACACCTGGATAAGGTGCATGGCAATTCCTGCTAATAGAAGGCTGTGGGTAAACACACACACACACACAGGCCCTGATCTGCCTGTGTGTCTGTCAGAATCCCTGTACGCTGTCAGTCCTACCGGCAGCACAGAGATAATGATAATGTCTGACAAGTGTTTATGTTCAGGGCACTCGGTCAATTCCAACTGGCAGCATGAAAGCCTCCTCTCTGTCTGTAGGTCCACAGAGATGGATCCTTCAGGGCTTTATCAGGGCCTGACTGGCAGCCAGAGTCTGTGGTCCTCACCGGCTCAGGTCTGAGTCATGAGTCAACAGATGTAGTGGAGCACAAAGGCTCTTTTCTCTGTTTGTGTCTCTGTTTGTCTCGTTGCCTTTCTCTGTGGCTCTCGCTCTGTCTCTCCTTGCCCACTTTCTCTCTTCTCCTGTTGTCTCATCCACATGTTTTCAGGAGCATCTCTGCAGCGACTGGAAGGTCAGCCCAACATTTGGAGCACATTATTCATGCTTTTATGCTTTCAACAGTCACCTATGTGGTTAGGACTTTACATTCTGGCAGCGATCCAGACAGAAACAAAAGGTAACTGTTCATGTTTTGGCCTGATCACTTTTGGAACGTCACACTTTTACATCCAGTGAGGCACAAACACTTAACACTTTTATCACGTGGTATTATGTAATAAGTGTTGCATTACCTCCGTTTGTTTTATTGCCATGTCTGTTTGTAAGTCAGCACGGCATCCCAAACACTACTTCACGTTACTGGAAAAAGATACTGGGTCAGAGCACTACTCACTAGATTTTTGGTAGATAAATACATATTTACAGCACTGGTCAAAACTTTAGGGCCACCCAGACAATTCCATGTTTTCTATTGAAACTCCTACTTTTATCCATGTGCTAACATAACTACACAAGGGTTTTCTAACCATCAATGAACCTTTCAACAGCGTTAGCTAACACAATGTAGCATTAGAACACAGGAGTGATGGTTGCTGGAAGTGTTCCTCTGTACCCTATGGAGATATTCCATTAACAATTAGCCATTTCCAGACTGGATTTATCATTCATTTCAGTTATCTTCATTAAAAAAATGCGTTTCTCTCAAAATAAGGACATTTCTAAGTGACCTCAAACTGTTGAACTGTAGTGTATATTTTCAGATTATTGAAGACCCTAAACTTCAGCCACATGTAGACTTTGCCCAATACAATATACCTGGAGTTCTTTTCGAAAGAGAGCAGACAAAAGGACGACAATTTGCAAAGAATTATTTTGGGACCAGCAAACATCTCCACACATTCTCACATGCAAGAAGATGCCAGTAGTGGTCGGTTTGTTGTCTAATGGTGTTTGAGGGGAACAGAAAAATAGGAAAGATTGAAGAAGCACTAAAGGGTCAGAAGATACACTTTTAGATTTTAATCTAATGAAACAGACAAGCGAAATGAAACACAGTGTATTTCTACTGTACACTCAGTGGTCTTTTCATTCAGGACATCCTTTGGGACAGTCTAAAGGCCAGGACTCCTTCTCTTGCAGATATGCATAAAGGCAGGTGTGGATGCCATGGATGTACAGTCATTCCATCCTTTCTGGTCTACTTGAGTTTGTTTGGATGAGGTGTTTCATGCATACACTGTAGACTGGCATCTACAACTTCTACACATGCACACTATGAATCAAATCAAAATGGTAAATGGTTTAAAGTCAATCTGGCATACAAGACGTAGCTAAATCCAAGGTGCTAGCTTGCTATGGCTAAAGCTACTGGGGATCTACTTTTGAAAACCCGACACTAAAAAATTAATATTTAAAAAAAAACAACTGTAATACTGGTTTTGAACTTTGGAAGTGCAACAAAAAAATCACTGAAACTGACCTTAACAGAGGAGACGTTTCAAGGTATGGACTGATTTCAGAGTTTGGTCCAATGCCAAGACGAGACCAACCTGAAACCTGAGGCTGTTTCTTCATGAAGTGTGTGTGTGTGCATGAATGTGTGCATATGTGTGTTTGTGTGTCTGTGTGTTGGACAAAGACTCCTCAGTATGACTCTCTGTACATAAATGGCAGTTACCTCCCCTTTTCCTCTCTCCCTCACCATCCGCTCACCAAACAACAATCCACTCCCATCCTGCTGCTGAGCACGTGCGCCACAGACACACAAACACACACATGACTGCTGCCCCTCAGCGTGGGTCACAGACCAACATATGTGCTATAATTATCCACAAAGAGAATCATTCAGCTGGCATATTTTCTTGTTAAACATTTCATTGATTGGATGGTGGTGAAGGCTGCTACTTGTGGTGGCTGTGAGCCGGTTAACAGTGTGTGTCTTACTGAGCTGTTAAATATAGAGATGGAGATCCCATTTCCCCCAATTAACACTTGAAACTAATTAAAAGCTCTGTCTGCTCTCTCGTCACCTTTGGGAATTAGATTTATTGACACACTAAAAACTTAACTGTGATATATTATTTAGTCACACAACTGCATATATTGTGCAACTACAGCCTGATAGAATTACCTAAATGGCCTTATTATTATTATTATTTACTGTCTAAAATTGAAAGAAAACACTCAATGCTTCTACCACATACTAGTGTTAACAAAGCGTGCAGTTTACAGACCTTCTTGCTCAGTCAAATAACAGAAGCCATTGTTGATGTTGGCTTGACCACCACAGATGAAACAGTGGCTGTTTCTTTAAAGCGCTTTTTAAGTCCAGGCAGTGAAAATAAACCTTTGGATTTCTTCCAGTCTAACTGTTGTTGTAACAGAGATTCAGGAGGGAAAAAGGTCAAACTAAAAATCGACTTTTTTAACTTCACAAATACAACTAGAAAAGCTCTCATAGAGAGCAGTCCTCCTCCAAGGCTGTTCACTCCCCCATATGCCATTGTCAGAAATGCAGCATCTTTTTAAAAAAATGCAGAATGAACACATTTAAAACTTTTTTCTCTTTTGGTAGTGCCCTGTGACAGACTGGTGACCTGTCCAGGGTGTCCCCTGCCTTCACCCAAGTCGGCTGGGATAGACTCCAGCACCCCCCACAACCCTAGTGAGGATAAAGCGGTGCATAGAGAATGGATGGATGGATGGATGGATGGATGGATGGATGGATGGATGGATAGTTTATTATTAGTTACTGATGATCAGAAATCACGACACCATAGAATGTGTCCATTTGATAGAAATGTACCCACAAACAAAATGAACTTGCGCTGAGCACAGGTGTGTGTTCTTCATGTGTATGTCATATATGAATACTGGATCATGTGACCTAAAAATGTAGCAGGTGGTGGGAGCTGATGGGACTCAGAAACACCCCCACAATTTAATCAGTTGTTACTGAATCATTTCTAAAGGATAAGTCCTGATAAGTCCTCAGTGGTGGATTTGTAGTAGGATCACAATCATGTGATCATCAGCAGACAGACGATGTAGTGTTCACTTGTTGTCATGGTTACAGTGATGTCATGCCGCTATCTCGCAATGATACAGAAATCTTTAACAAATCTGTGGATTCAGTCTATAAGCTGCATCACTGCCAAAATCAAATGAGGTGGTTCTTGTGTCATTTCTGACCTTCCCTGAAAATTTCATCAAAATTTGTTGGTCTGTTTTTGAGTAATGTTGCTGACAGACAGACAGACAGACAGACAGAGACAAATCAACACCAATCGCCATATAACTCTGTCGAGGCTCCGCCTCCTTAACAGATTAATAAAAAGCTCAGCTTTGTGAAGCAGCTTTTTATTGTTGTAGCTCAGAGATTTTTGCTTAAATTCTACTGTAACAGTGTTGATCAGTGGTGTTCTACAAGTGTCGGCGTTATTAGTTTGACTACGTTCCTCAGTTGTAATAGTGCTTTTCAGCTGCAATTTTCTGAGCATTTCTGAAGCAAGAAGCACAGCTGAGTGTCACTTAGTTGCTTACAAAACCGTTTTCCACTGCAGAAACTTAAAGGCCTCTCAGGAACAGTTTTGGGGGAGAAAGTAGGACCTTCTACAGGATACACTTCTGAGCCTCAACGATGATTTCAGAAACCTGGAAAGGACAACAAGTGTCTTTTCTTTGCTCTGTCGATGTCCTAATCAAGTACAGTCTTCTTTTTAACATCATCAGCAGCAAAGAAAATTCCCCATAGAAGGCAAATAAAACAGATCTTCCATTGTTCTGTTTCCTATGTGCTCATAGAACTGGAGTTACAGCCAGACACCACTATTAGTGGCACTCTGTGTTGATGTTGCAGTTAAAGCCATTGGGTCCTTCACCACAGTGAAAACAAAACAGAGAGAGATTACAGAGTTGTTCTTGTATATTTTCAACCTTGAGTCTGCCCCAAGTTCGTCTAGTCGAACGGTGCTTTATACAAAACTGGATTGTTAAATCTATAATCATATCATTAACTGTTTTTTGTCCTTGTTTTTTGTTCTTTGTACAGTCTAAATCTAAAAAATGAGTAGTAATTCCAGCCGTCAGATAAATGTAGTAGAGTTACTCTAGTAAGTGCACTTCCACCAGTGGTGTCTGAAGGATCAAATGTAAATTCTGGGTCCAGTACCAGAACACTACTAATATCTCTGTCCTTTTCCTGACCCTAGAACTACTTGAACACTTTTTGGCATTGTTTTTTTAAAGCATTCTTTCCTGCGTGTGCTTTTAACTTTTATTAATCCAAACAATACAAAAGCACAGATTATCGGTCATATTTTATTTTTTATTTTTTACGGGAAGAGATGACGAGCAGAGTAAAATGGCAAGTCTTTGTGACGAGATCAAAAATACAGACTTGATTCAGCTTCCGTTATTTACTGACAGATCCAATCAAAGGCTTTTTGGCATCTTTGCACTGTTGCACTTCTGTTTTCATTCTGTCAAGCAGCAATTTAAACTACAGCAGCGATCAGGCCTGGACTTCCTGTTAGGGAGAAGAGCCTGCTGATACATTTATCAGATTTCCCCTGCAGCGCTCCCTGATGTCCACTCAGACTGCAGGCATCGGACGGAAAGAACTCTCACCTGAAACCAGCATCCATCTGTGGCTTCTGCACAACACATTGAGCTGAATGAGTTGTGCCGTAACCGGTCATCTGATTTATCATATGTTACACAACAACAGATCTTTACCTAATGACTGTTCCGATTATCGGTTAAATTTATGATCAATGTCTGCTGAGGTTTGATAATCGAACCGTCTGAACCCTAAAACCTGCTAGTGGATTTAAAGGCATTATGGAGGATGTTTTTTTGTTTGTTTAATTTGTCTGATTCACATAAAATGAATATACTGACCTTTAGTGGACTTGTATGTATGGTTTCTAAAAGAATAAAAATAAATAAATGAATAACTGTGGACATGGCAGGACCTGAAAAACATCAGCCAATCAATGCGCTCGGACCGAGGCGTTTGGTTTGCTCCCTTTCCTGTCAATCAAAAATCTTCCATCTCAGGCCTAGTTACGTAGATTACGTACGCCTTGGACTTACGTGTTTTGTGTATGTGATGCTTTGGTATAGCTTCGTAGTTAGCTGGAGACTTGTTTTGCTCATCTTTATTTACATAATGGCAGATAAAGATCCAGGGGGACCCAGCCGTAAAAGACAGCTTCACGAGTCCTACGCGAGTTTCTGGAGGATGGCGTTTCTTCGTAAATGTTAAGAGGGGGGAGGTTAGAGGGGGGTGAGGGAGAGGTTGTATGTGCGCATGCGCATGCTACGTTCAAAGTAGGAAATTAAATCTCCTCTAATGCCTTTAAAAGGCATCTGATGATTACAAAATCACAAAAGTTACCTCATTTATTAGAACCGCAAGTTGTAAAAGCAGACAGAATTGTCAGACTGGGCGTTGAATTTTCCAACAGTCTCTGAACTACACATCTAAGATGTACTGTTCCTGTTGCAAAACTTCACCAAATCTGAGCCCGAAATTAGGATAAAGTGGTGGATCACAATCATGTGATCGTTAGCAGGCAGCTGATGTAATGTTCACTTGTTGTCATGGTTACAGTGACACTGTGCCGATATCTGGCAATGATACAGAAATCTTTAATGAATCCGTGAATCCAGACAATAAGCCGCATTAATGCCAAAATCCAATCACTTAGTTCTTGTGCTATTTCTGACCTTCCTAGAAAATTTCGTATAAATCCGTTAGTCCGTGTTTGAGTAATGCTGCGAACAGACAGACAGATAAACCAACGCCGATCACCACATAAAAAATCTAAATCAGGTTATTCTACTTGTCTAGCAAAAACTAAACTGTGCACCAACTTCATTCTTTAAAAAGCCAAATATTCTGTCCTTGTTCCAGGTGTGAAGTTGTTTATGCAGTCATGGAACTTAAACTTCTTTAGTTTTTCATTTGAACTTCAGGCAGGTTTACACCCAGGAGATAGGAAGCAAGTACGTATACAAACTAAAATCCATCCATTCATTATCCATACACTGCTTAATCCTCATTAATTAGGGTTGTGGTAGGGCTGGAGTCTATCCCAGCTGACTCGGGTGAAGGCAGGGGACACCCTGGACAGGTAACAGTCCATCGTGTGGCTACATATACAGACAAACAATCACACTCACATTTAAACCTACAGACAGTTTAGAATCACCAGTTAACCTCAGCATGTTTCTGGACTGTGGGAGGAAGCCGGAGAACCTGAAGAAAACCCACACATGCACAGGAGAACACTCCATGCAGAAAGATCCCAGGAAGGCCGGGACGCAAACCAGAGATCTTCTAGCTGCAAGGCAGAATTGCTAACCACCACTGAGTCACTGTGCAGCCCTGCAGACTAAAATGTAGTTTATAAGTTATCAATAGTCTTAAGAGTCAGCAGTTTTTTCCAGTCCTGATAAAACCTGTGAGAATCTGTTGTACATGTTGATACCAGGTTGTTTGATTCTGTAATAAAATAATTAACAAAATTCAACTTCAATTGTTCTGTTGTTGTTGTTGCTCTTTTTATGATTCATAGTACTGTAGTTAGTATATACTCTTTCTGGACATGACCTTACTATTCTAGAAGTTTAAGATTTCACACTGAGGTGAAAAATGAGTCCACAGTGAATACAAATGTGGTGAGAGCAAAAAAAAATAAAAATTCCCAGAAGCTGCTCAGGTTTCAGAAGGTTAAATAGTTTCACTTTTAAGGAAAGAATTGACATCACTTTGTTGAATGTCCTGAAGTTGTTTTTCTATATAAACGTCTGCTATCAGGTAATCACTTCTTCACCAACTCTCCTAAATAACATTGAAGTCATTACTTAAATCTAATTCAAACAAATGTCCCTCTGATCATATATATTGTATTTTCAACAGAGTTCCTGGTAAAGAAAAAAAAGAGATAGAAGATCCTCAGTTAGTGTCCCGGCCTTCCTGGATCTTTCTGCATGGAGTCTCCATGTTCTCCTGTACATGTGTGGCTTTTCTCCAGGTTCTCCAGCTTCCTCCCACAGTCCACAAACATGCTGAGGTTAATTGGTGAGTCTCCATGTGTAGCCCTGTGATAGACTGCTACCTGTCCAGGTGTCCTCTGTCTTCACCCTCAGTTAGCTGGGATAGACTCCATCCTCCATCCCCCATGATGAGGGTTAAGCGGTGTCCAGATGATGGATGGATGTATTTGTATTCATTCAGAAGGCATGCAGCATGTTCTCCCTGTGCCTGTCTGGGTTTTCTCCAGGTTCTCCAGCTTCCTCCCACAGTCCAAACACATTCATAGTAGGTTGTGAGTTCATGGTTGTCTATCTGCTTGTGTCAGCCCAGTGATGAACGGGTGACATTCACTCTCCCTCTGCCACCCTCTACAGGATAAAGCAGGTACAGCTAATGGATGGATGGAATGCAGCGTATTTCTGGTTATTTCTGGTTTCTCCATTTTCCCCGGGATTTAACCTTTTGCGGAATTTATTATGCAGTTAAACCAGTTTTACTGAACAAAGGAACGATAACTTTGGTCTGTGGATCTCTGCTGGCCATGTTCACATGGCATGATATGGTGATTATTTTTCAGCTGCCTTTGGATCAAATCTGTCCTCAGCCTTCCATATCTGTCCATCGCTGCTTGTCTGAGCTCGACTGATGTGACTTCAAACTGCTCCTCTGGTATCTCCCGTCACCTCAAATAATACAAAGCTCTTTTGCAGGATTTTTTGAATAGCTAGTAAATAATGTTAGCCGTGTCACCGGCGCTGGTCCATCTCTTTGCTGAATGATAGGAAACACAGGCTTCTTCTTGGGTCCTGTTGTTTGTTGTCACCAGGCTGTAATGTTTTCAGCAGCTTGACGCTCTGACTGTGGGAGATACAGTCTGATCAGCTGTCATCCTTAGTGGTACTTTAGGTGATAGTTTGACTGAGAGTTATCCCATAACTGCTACTTCTGGACACACTGGGCACAGTCCTGCTACAGCTATATAATCTCATTTTAAAACCTCTTTGTGTAGAGCTATTATTGTTTGGCATAGATATAAAACAGAAGAATTGCCTCATTGTGTGTCTTTCCTTTGTTCTCAGTGTTAGAAATGTACTAATTCTACATATGGGGCTTTTAAAGGAACATAGCGACCTATAGTATATATATTTATGACGTCAGAAGGGCATTTTTATTGTCTTATCATGTTCTTACAGCATCTTGCATTTAAAGTAGAGCTGATTTTGCCTGGGGACCAGACAGCCTTTATATTGTGTATTACAAATACACATAAAGTCAGTCTGGAACTGCTCCATTGAACCAAATCTAGCCCAGAGGCGGGACTACCGATCACAGCTTGAATTGGAGAGAGCCAATCAGCGTAACATATGTGTGACGCAATTACTAAGCGACCTAACAACTGCCTTTCCGCCATGATGTTTTGTAGTTTTAACAGCTTCCTTCGCCGTACAGGGGTCCTGAGGAAAATCTAAGCTCTCCCTTTCAACAGTGGAGGGCAGCATTACGCATTCTATCGTACAGCCTGCCGGAATTAAAAATACATCCTTTTTAAAAAGAAAAGCTTTAAGAGCTGCTTCTTGTTGAGGTTTTAAGGACAAATTCAGCCCGTGCAAAACAGAGGAAAGCGCACGAGAGAAACCTCGCTCTGTTGCGGTCGCCAACTCGGCCCTGAAGATGACGCATCGTTAACTCCCGCCTCTGGTGCTCTGATTGGTTCGGTCTGATCTGCTCGGAGCTTGAAAACCTGTCAAAATGTGTCAATGGAGGAGGGCTAGACCGTATTCCCGTATATCCCTTATAACGGGAATACAGTCTAGCTAAGCTAGGCTAGAGCTGATTAACAATGGCAAATAAGACTTTTCCAGTGACTACATTTTTCATTCTTCAAGACTATAAAGTTTTCTAGATTTCCTGGAATTAATTACAGCAATGGTACCACCAGAAGTAACATTTACTCTGACTATGGATTCATGAAGAATGCCTTTATGGGATGTTTCATTTTTCTATGACTGGTTTGAATGCATGTCTGAAAAGATTTCTGTCCCCACATGTTTTAGTTACAACAGAGGAACAAACAGAAAAGAGCAGCTTTAACCTGCCAAAAAAAGCCTAACATGGTTTGGATAAGTTGATGAAAATCAAATGTTAGAGAAGTGTAACAAACAATACCACTCTGCAGTATCCGCAATAGAGAAAGGTGTGTGTGAGAAACCTGCAGTCCAAGAACAGGTGATTATCTCCTTATTCACACAAACTGATACAGTAATGTACGCGCACACACCAACAGCAGATAGCAGGTCCGGGATGGAGAACAAACATGAACATGCAAACACACTTTTCTACTCGAGTCTCTTCTACTGTAGACTCACTGTAAGGCACAGTGGAAGCGCTGTGGTTTCTGGTGAAGCTGATTGGCTGATATTTGATGGTTTAACTCAGTGAGGATGATGTGCATTAGTGCAGAATATGGAGCTTACAGATGGACTGGAACTGAACCTGTAGCACAGTGAAGTTTTAACTGTCAGAAGATCTACAGGAGCATCATAAGCCAGAAACTACAGGACGTGTTTTCAGGTGAGCTCACAGGAAGAACATGTTTTTATTAACTGTTGTTACCAGACTAACTGTGTGGAAGAAGTTTAATGCATAAAAGAGGCCATTTTTACCTCATGTTCAAGTTCTTGTGGTCTGTTTTTGTGTCAAACTCACAGTGAGTTACCTTCAGTTAGACTGCATTGACTTTACACAGATAGTGGATCCAACAGCACAAAAACACCTCATTTCAACAGACCATCAAACTGCAAACTCAAAGCCAGCTTGATGTTTAGTCAGCAGTTGCCTGAAGTGAATTATGCAGCTTCAGGACGTGGTATGAGACAGTGAAGGCATTGTTTTATTCTTCCTTAACCCAGATAATATCTGCAAAGTGTGCAGACATCGCTGTTGTATATTAAGAGCTTTTCTCACAGCTCACCCTGAACTTCTTTTTAAACTGTTGTGAAAGCAGAGTGACCATGGAGCTGAGGAGCGTCCAGTCCTAACGTCAGCAGAGGCCACGCCCATCATGGATGAGTTAGACATTGAAGAAGATGGCAGAAAAGGTGAGTGGAAGACGATCAACATCATTCAACTTATTTATGAGCATTTTTTGTTGTGTGTGAAGGAGGCTGAAGCTCCCCCTGCTGGTCACAGTCAAACTCAGTATGGAAGCAGTTGAGGAGACATTACTCTATCGGGAATTTGGTATGGAATAAAGTAAATATGATTAGTAAAAAATGCATACATTCGGTATGTATCACAATCAGGATTTTAGGGAAGTGATAAGCTAATGCTAAAATTCCTACAAAAGCTTTTCACAGGTAGCATTCTACATGCAATTCTATCTGAATTATCTTTTTCCACATACTATCAATCATCTGAACTGTGGCCCCAGATAACCATCCCAAGGCATCCTGCTGGGGTCGTAAACCTTAGGCTGAGAAACACTGACAGGTGACAGATATTTGACCCTGTTGCTGACGTCCTGTTGGAAGGTTTCTCTGACTCAGATTGTCTGAGACATGATGACTTAACCAAGGAGGGACATAATTAAATGTTAATTAAAAGACAAGTGTGTGCTCTGGCCAGTGTGTTGTTTGGGGGAGCCTGTGTAGAATAGCAGAGGTAATGAATGCATTTATCCCCCGTTCATTGCCATTTGTGCAGATAGTATTCCTTTTGCGTGTTACTAAACACTGCAGTGTATTGACACCTGGACCAGGAGTGCAAATACTCACATAGGAGTTCGGGAATAAACCATGTGGGAGCACAAGATTAATAAAAGAAGAGGATTTCTGCTACAGTAAGCTTTGTAACAGCATGCTTCTTTGTGCAGAAAATCCTGAACCCCATAGATGGAATCCTAATGAAGTTGGTGATCAACTGACCTCTTGACAGTTGTGGTTTTGTCAGGCTGCAACTTCCATCCATCCATCCATCCATTCTCTATCCACCGCTTTATCCTCACTAGGGTCATGGGGGGTGCTGGAGTCTATCCCAGCTGACTCGGGTGAAGGCAGGGGACACCCTGGACAGGTCACCAGTCTGTCACAGGGCTACATATACAGACACACAATCACTCTCACATTCACACCTACGGGCAATTTAGAGTAACCAATTAACCTCAGCATGTTTTTGGACTGTGGGAGGAAGCCGGAGTACCCAGAGAAAACCCACGCATGCACAGGGAGAACATCCAAACTCCATGCAGAAAGATCCCAGGCCCACCCTGGGATTTGAACCGGGGATCTTCTTGCTGCAAGGCAAAAGTGCTAACCACTACTCCACTGTGAGGCTGCAACTTCCACAGCTGAAAAATAAAACGAACCAAAAACTGCAGTTCCACAAATGGCCACTTGAAGGCTGGCTCCAACAGCAAGTCAATCCCCATAGACCCCCACTGTTAAAATCATAAACTGTACAACAAAAATACAGTTGTACCAAGTTGAATTTTTTACATTATTCACCCTTTTAAATTGTTTTAAGGCTTAAGTTAGGCATAATTAAGGGTGTGGCCAAATTAGAGGCATTTGTATGTCTTGCTCCAGTCAGGCTGCATCCATATCTCCACCCTCTGGACTTGCAGACTGAGCCCTCGTGGACTTCAGTCATACGTAATGTGACGTCTTTACCGTCATCACGTAAAGTCTGCAAGAGCGGGAGTCTACAGCATTATGAATGGAGCTAATAGACAGACTTGGAGTCCGTTTCAGTCATTTCCGTGACACTGTTTGAAGAACTATCATGTATACACTATAATATTAATTAATTTGGGTATTACTTACATTGGAGGGCTTACTTTCGTCCTTTTTCCACCATTATTTTTCTCAGCTCATGATTTCGGCTTCAGACTGCACAGCTTTTATAAGCCAGATGCAATAAAAAAATCGAAAAATTTAAACGTCACGTCCGAACTGCAATGAATTGTGGGTAATCAAACTGGTGAAGTCTGCAGAAGTCTGCACCCCAAGCAGACTCTCTGGAAGTCTGCAGAAAGTCCGCTTGAGACCCCTTGTGGACTGGATGAATTGTGGATTTGGACAGCCCTCAGCACTCCCGGACTTCCCGTGAACGCGCCCGCAAAGTCCGCGAGTTCGCAAGTATGGTGAAGTCCAGAGATTTGGATTCAGCCTCAGACTCCTTGTCTTTTAGGGAGTGGCTTCATCTTGGGAGGGCTGCACAGTGGACTGGTGGCTTGCACTGTTGTCTTGCAGCTAGAAGACCCCTGGTTCCTGGGATCTCTCTGCATGGAGTTTGCATGTTCTCCTGTGCATGGTGACCAGTCCAGGGTGTCCCCTGCCTTCACCCTAAGTCAGCTGGGATAGACTGACCATCCTCTACCGCCTGCAACCCTAATGAGGATAAACGGTGTGTAGATGATGGATGGATAGAGTTTAGGAGGAGTTGGTAGGACGGTGACGGCCACAGCCCCCACAATGACATTTAAAGCTGTTATTCAGGAAACCTCTGGGTTATGGCACCCATAGGTTCGTCCATCTTTATACACAATTTATGGCTTTTGTGTAAAATGTCTCAACAACTATTGATGAACTGAAATCACACCGGTGGTCCTTTAACATAAGGACATAATTTCCCTTCACCTTGTACTCTTATGGAATCTGCAAAGGCAACGCTATTTCCATCAGCCTCAGCTACACTTTGTGTTTAATTCTAATTGTAAATGTTAAACTAAGATGTAAATATGGTATTATGCCTGCTAAATATCAACATAGCTGCATGGTAACTGTGACCATGTTGCTGTGCTAGAATTACCATGCATTTCTAATTACTTCTGTACAGCGTCACAAAGCCAGCGTGACTGTTGTTTCCTCATGAATTACTGGATAGTCCACCTCTTGTCTCCTAAACAGATTGTTCTCTCAGTGGCTGCATTATGATCCCTGACTGGATTTAATTTAGAGGTAAAGTTTTGTTTTTAACGAACATTCATGAGGTGCATCAGCGCCACCAGGAGGAGGGTGGGGTTGAATATGGGAGTACAAAGCACACAAATGTCACACCAGAGTCCAATCTGTGGATTAGGTAACAACATTACTTTGATTAAGCTTAGGAAAATGTAAGTGTGGAATAAAGATGCTGCATGTCATGTCTCTGGACATTTCTGGATCCGACTAGACCCTTACCTTAAACTCAACCAAAGGTCTAAACAGCAAAATAATTAACAATAATAATCTGGTGATATTGTGTTGTCAGACTCGATCATTTGTGGAAAAACACACTCTGTCAGTGAACAGGTACCTGCTGTTCAGTAGTACCGGCTTCTCAACATGTCATACACATAAATTCTGTCTTATTGTGTTAAAAAAGACAGTCATCTGTCCACAATTAACATTTTTTCAAGAAATATTTGCTCTTGCAAATTAGCTGTGTATTACCATTACTTCTAGAAGGCAGGCTTACTCAGTTTTATCACTAAAAAGCATTCAAATTCAGCTGAAGTGGAATAAGTAATAGATATAGGCGTAAACCTATCGGAGAAGCAATAACTGTGCTCCTAATTAGAGATAATGTGACAATTACTGACATCTGAAATCAATTGTAGCTGAAGGTGACCCCCAAAACAATGGGATTAAAGTAACAGGATGTGGATAAAGCGTGAAAAGACAGGTAGGTCAGACAGTATATACATATACATATACAGTGTGTTTCCTCTGGAAGCGTGACTGACAGGACAGATTCACGCTGAGATGAAAACATTTCAGCTCCACAGCTCAGATATTTGAAAGCGAGACAGAGATGGAGACCATATGGTCAAACATATTGTTGTGACACTGAAGAAACGGGTGAAAAGTGGGTGAAGGAACAGAGAGGAGGGCAGAGAGGAGCAGATCTGTGCAGTGAGACGGCCGGCAGCCTGCAGTCGCTGCTGTAGGAGGTCTGACTGACAGCTGGAGCCCATAGTGAGATGAAGACACAGCACTTCTTGTTAGCAGCGTTAGATTGGAACCAGATGTTGACTCTGCTACTGTTAGCAGTTTCGCTGACTGCCTGACTGTTTTACTGACTGTCTACCTGACTGCCTGTCTCACTCAACTGCTTGCTGTCGGACTGACTGACTGTCTTACTGTTTGATGATCTGTCCATAGAACTGACTGTAAATCTACCTGAGGCTGCTTTCAGAAAGTCAGATTTAAGTCACAGTCTTACTACAGATGGATATATAGCACCACATTTTCTAGTTAGTAGCTGTCTAAAACAAGATTACTTTGATACAAAGTGAGTTTTTTAAACTCTCAAATATAATTCCTTAAACTCCAGCAGAAAATGTTCATCCTTTGGAAGGTAGTTACAATTGTTGTGTTATCGTAACATACACTCCTGTTCAAAAAACACTTACAAATGTCCTTATTTCACTTTTTTTTCAATGAAGATAACATTAAATGAATGATAAATCCAGTGTAGACATTGTTAATGTGCTAAATGACTATTGTAGCTGTAAATGGCTGATTTTTAATGGAATATCTCCATAGGGGTACAGAGGAACATTTCCAGCAACCATCACTCCTGTGTTCTAATGCTACATTGTGTTAGCTAATGGTAATGAAAGGCTCATTGATGATTAGAAAACCCTTGTACAGTTATGTTAGCACATGGATAAAAGTGGGAGTTTCATGGAAAACATGGAATTGTCTGGATGACCCCAAACTTTTGAACGGTGGTGTGCATTTGCTTTTAATTATTGCATTAGAAACAGTTATTAAAAACGGCAAAAATGTTTTTCAACATTGTAGCAACTTTAGACACTATAGTGTCTAAAGTTGCTACAATGTTTAACCTTTTTTATGGCTCCGTCAAAACATGTCAGGTATGTTTTTGACAAAATTACGTGTCTGGTGACAGAAAAAGGTTAAACATTGAAGTTTCTATGCTTGCTTGAGATGGTTTGTAACTTTTTCTAAGAAGAATTGATGCACTCCACAGGGGACAGAAACGCTATTTTAGAATAAGTTCTGAAGTAGGGAACATTTAACAGACATGACTGATCAGCTGTTCTACTCCTTCTGTTCTACTGCTATTACAGTCAGCAGTAACGTAGCCAACACTGCCACCTTCGGTCCACACTATGATCGCTAGTAGTTCATGTGAAAGAGCTTCATTTATATGTTCTTTAGTTTCTTTCTTTTCAAAGTTTTCAAAGTTCACTTCAAATATACTTGACTATCACACGGACACATAACGAGTCAAACAAAGCAAAGACTTTGTGTAACTTCCAGATGTGGCCTCCGTTCTGCTACATCTAACCTCTCTGTAGAAAATGCTGCCCCATCTCATCTACACTACAAGTTAGCCAACCACTAGCCGTTACTCTTTTGTGTCCGTTTATCAGCCGCTGTCACAGAGTGTTACCATGGAAACACAGCTCTTGTTTCATAGTCTGAAGGCATGGGTAGCCACCTCAACCTCATAACAGGCTTTATTCAGACACACAAAACAAAAAACAGCTAATAAGTCTCCAATTCTGATTTAGACCATAAAGTTTCCAAAAATACTGTTTCCGTTTAATGCTACACTCAGATGACTGATGTCTATGGTTGACAGAAAGCATGATCCATCCTCGTACAGCAAATCTGTACAGGAGTCTGTGTTACCTTATAAAAGAAATCTCTGCATATTCTGTTATTTTTGACCATTTGCTGAACAACAAATATCAGTCAAACTTGACCAAATAAATCTCCTACAAACAAACTGCCTTAAAAATGTAATCGCTGTTTTTGTTCTCAGTTCTTAAAAGTTTTGTCAGTCGTAATTTTCTTTCAGTATCTTTTTGGGTTGGTGCCAAAAATCCTCTTTGCAGGAAGAACTCTGCATAAATAACACAGAAGCTTTGGTTTGAATCCAAAAGAAAGTGTGAGTGTGTGAGTGTGTATTCTTTACAGCAAACCACTCACGTACAACAATGAAATGAGAAAAAATGGCACTCTGTATAAACTTGTAAGTTCATATGAATATTTGTCTGTATAAATGTCATATTAAAGGCACAGCTGATACAGTCAGACAGTGAGAAATAAGATGAGTTTAACAACCTTTAAAGCTACATTAGAGGAAACTGTAGACTATGTTCAGGGCTAAGACTGACCCATGCAACAGTCCTAGTTAAAATATCTGTGTGAAACTTGGTTTTACTGACCATCTGTTGGACTCTGACTGTACTGTGACTGTCTGTTAGCAGTCTGGCTCTCTGTCTGCCTCTATAACTGTATAACTGACTGTCTTACTGTCAGATTTGCTGTCTATCTGTCTGACTGTGTGTCTATGGAAGGCAGGCCACCCACTGAACCGTCTTTCTCCCTGAATGCCGGCTTTTGACACAGAGCTTCACCTCCAGTCAACCAGTGTGAACCCACAGCATTACTCTGATCCTCACTCACATTCATTCATTCATGACTATTTTTAAACCTGCCAGTGCCGCCTCACTTTCTATAACGTGATGCTTATTAGAATTAGAGGAATGTCCTTCATCATTTGACTTCCACAACTGAGCAAAAAGGACAAAAAATAACAAAAAAATCGATGAAAACCTTACTTACTATTGCCATATCTCATTTAGTTCATCAGTACATCACTGCATCTCAAACACACAACTTAAAATTGTTAACATTTCTTTAGGAAAATTTAGGAAAAGTTACTTATTTTGGGATTTAATTAATTCTTGCAGATTATTTCCTGAACAATCAATCCTTTTCTCAATTAAATCTTGGAGAAAAATGAAAATTCTTCATCTTTTTACCTGACCAGCAGTCAAACAAAAATGAAGGATAAAACTAGCAAAGATTTTAAGTTTACTATAGTTTAAGACAAAGAAAAGCAGCAAATAATCACATTTCAGAACCCCTTAAACAAAGAGTAGGTGCACAGTTTTGCTTGAACTTTTGCTGCAGAACTATTTTATCTCCATCTACCAGTCAGACCAACTGGTTCTAACAGAAACATTCACTAACTGGCACCATCTTCTAACGCTTTGAATTAAAAGGCACTTTTAATGATACAGAACTGGTTGTCCAGATTTGGAAGCTGTCCTTATTTTCTAGTAATACTCCTACTCCATTTTATTCTTTGAACTAAAATGAAAACCTTTCTGACACTTTATTTCGTCCTGTCAGAAACATCAGTGCCCCAGCCAGGCTTCTTCCAGGCGGACACCGCTCTTTTGTACCCCCCTCCTCCGTCCCCAGACCCGGTCAGTCCGCTCACTCACCTGGGGACGCTGCTGCCCGGACACGACGCACCGAGGACCGGCGGATGGGACAGGTGACCGGCTGGGTTCTAGACCTCCGCAACACACACACGCACGCACAAACACACACACACAATGTCCCGGGTTAGGAAAGGTGAGATGACGGTTTGCTGCCGTTTATTCCAAACCTTTTTTCTAAGAGATCCTCACCGGGCTGGAGAATAAGCGCTCGGGCGTGAAAATGCGTTGAGGGCTGTGAGGTCCTACTGCCTCTCTGTGGCTCCGTGACCTTCCCTCGGTTTTGCTCACTGGTGGAATGAGCCGGTGGAGCAATGGTGTGGAGGTATTATGCCAGAAGAAGTATTTGGGGAGGAAGAGACCCCACCCCCTGCCTTTGAAATCCGAACAACGGGGACTATGGAAAGCCCTTTGAGCATTTATTCCATATCCTTGATATCAGACATTAGTTTTCTTCACTAGTTCGGTCTTTGTCAGCACTAGTTGGACATTCAGCCACACTCTGAGTAGTCACTCATTTTCAGCAGCATGTTAACTAGTCAAACTTGGATGCTCCTCACAAGTTAACTAGTGACCTATGATTTCCATATTAACTAGTAAGAACCAAAACAGCCACTAGTTAACTAGTGAAGACCAAAATACTGACTAGTTAACTAGTGAAAGCCTCTTGAAGTCTAAATTTTTAACTAATGAAGCTCAAAATGTGTACTAGTTAACTAGTGATGCCTCAAATATCCACTAGTTAACTAGTGAGACATTTTGACTTCACTAGTTCAACTAGTGAGGTCCAAAATGTTCACTAGTGGAACTAGTGAATGCCAAAGTGCACACTAGTTAACTAGTTAGACAAAAAACCTAATGAGGAGGTGGGTAGAAAGTGTGCATCCAGGATTCCTATTGGCTCTGTTGTGTTTCTGAGTGTGTACAGTGCGTACATAAACGAGGGAGGCAGGTATCCAGTGTAGCATGAGAAGAAGAAGCTTTACTGAGCAGAGCTTGTAATAAGTATAGCAAAACAGGCAGGCGGAGCCAGCACGCCACAACACAGTGTGTCCTCAACCATGTGACACCACCATCCAACCAGGTGACTACAGCCATAATCAAATGATGCATAAGGCAAAAATAAAAGAGATTCTTGTCAGAATATTACATCCCCCTTCTTTTGAAAAAAAAAGAATAAAATAAAGGCTAGCTCGCATAAAATGTAATACTTAATTGCTTTAACATACGTAGCTCAAATTTGGATTAGTTTAGCTCACATAAACAACAAATAGTGCAAATCTGTCATAAAGCTTGACTAATGAACATTGCATGAACGTTACTGGAATTAGTGCAACTTATCAAAATGGCACACATAAACAAATATTAAAGGTACTTTTCAAAATAAGTGTAAACTGAACATGAGCACACTGGATTGCATTCAGAGATCCAAAATGTCTCTAGGCTTAACCTTGCGACCAGAACGGGTGTGATAGTTCACAGCGTTGGCAGTAGTTGGAGTTTGTGGAATATCCACAGTCATTTCATGTGTACTCTGCGCATTTGAGTCAGCAGTAGAGTGAGTGGGGGCCGTTTCTTTAGTGTCCATTAGGTGACGACGGTTTCTCCTGTACTCAGCTCCTTCAGGTGTTTGAATGTGGTAAGACCTGGCAGTGTTAGCAGATTGGACAACTACTGCAGGCTTCCAAAGTCCATTTTCCTGAAAGCGAATACTCTGTCCTTCGCGTAGAGTGGAGAGTGGCTTTGAAGATCTGTCGTAGTACTTCTTCTGGTGACTTTGGCGAAGCACTCGTTTGGAGTAAGTGTCACGGCAACTGACAACTTTTGGTCTGAGCTGCTGGTGCGTGCAGGGTATGATGGAGCAAAGGCGACGACTCATCAGCAGCTGAGCTGGTGTTTTGACGTTGTCAACAGGGGTATTGCGATACTCAAGAAGACTCAGATAAGGGTCCTTGTGATCAGCTTTGGCCTTTTGTATGAGCGTCTTTACGATTTGGACTGCTTTCTCAGCCAAACCATTGCTCTGTGCATAGTGAGGGCTTGAAGTTATGTGTTTGAACTCCCACGTGTTTGCAAATGTTTCAAACTCTTTGCACTTGTATTGGGGGCCATTGTCAGAGATCACAGTTTGAGGTATGCCGTGTCTTGCAAAGTTTGCTTTGAGCTTGTGTATTACTGCAGTGGCAGTTGTGCTGCGAACCTTGTCCAACTCAAAGAACCTGGTGTAATAGTCAACAGTCACAATATAGTTGTCATTGTTCCAGGTGAAGATATCAGTGGCAACTGTTTGCCATGGCCTGTTCGGGATGGGGTGACTTATCATGGGCTCTTTGGTGTTTGAGCACCTGTGCTCCTGACACACTGGCCATTTACCAACCAAGTCCTCAATGTGCTTGTTCATCCCGGGCCAAAACAAAACATCACGGGCTCGCTGTTTGCACTTTTCCATGCCCATGTGGCCTGTGTGGATGCGGAAAAGCATTTCTGTACGTAGTGCTGCTGGAACTATTATCTTTTCCCCTTTGAAAAGGATATTGTTCATCTGAGACAGTTCATCTCTGTAGTTCCAGTATTCTGCTATGCTCTGAGGGCACTGTTTCCTTTCCTCAGGCCATCCATCCTTGATTGTTTTCTTGAGAAGTGTGAGCTGCGAGTCTTTGTCAGTCTCAATCTGTATCTCTTTCAGCTTTGTGTCGCTGACTGGAAGACTGCTGAATACGGTGTGAACCTGTAAGTCCATGCCTTCTGAGAGGCTACTGTCATGGTCAGGTAGTGACTTTCTGGAGAGAGCATCTGCGAGAGGAATGTCTTTGCCAGACTTGTGTGTGATAGTGACATCGTACCTCTGCAGCTGAAGAATCATTCTTTGCAACCTGGGGGGTGCTGCAGTGAGTGGCTTACGCAGTATGGATTCAAGGGGTTTGTGGTCACTTTCAACAATGACGTGACATCCATATGCATATTGGTGAAAGCGCTTGCATCCAAACAAGATAGCATAAAGCTCTTTCTCGATTTGTGCATAGTTTACTTCACTGTCCGTGAGCGATCTGGAAGCATATCCTATTGGTCTCCCGTCTTGCATTAGGGTTGCACCCAGTCCATATTTGGAAGCATCGACCTGTAGCCTGAGTTCCTTTTTGGGGTCATAGTATGCGAGAACGGGTCCTGGTTCACGTGTTATCAGCTCTTTCATTTTCTGAAATGCTCTGTCATGTTGTGCATCCCAGACAAATTCACTTGTCTCTTTAAGTAGCTGACGAAGTGGAGCGTTGACATCTGACAGCATATGGGCGAACTTTGACAGATAATTAACCATGCCAAGAATAGTTTCCAGCTCACCTTTGTCTTTGGGTGGCTCCATATCTCTGATGGCTTTAATCTTGGCTGGATCCGGTTTGACTCCATCTTTTGTGATTAAATGTCCAAAGTAACTGACTTCTGTTGCGCATATTATGCTTTTGTCAGGGTTCAGCTTGACTCCTTGTTCTCTCGAGCGTTGTAGCATTGCACGTAGGTTTTTGTCATGCTCTTCTTTGCTCTTGCCATAGATGAGAACATCATCAACTATGGCTGTGACACCCTCCAGACCTTCGTAGGTCTCATCCACTTTGCGCTGAAATTCATCCTGTGATGATTTGAGTCCAAATGGTAGGCGCAAAAATCTGTACCTGCCAAACACAGTGTTAAAAGTGGTTAGCTTTGACGATTCTTCTGTTAACTTTATTGCCCAATATCCAGACCTAGCATCCATTACACTGAAGAAAGAGGCTCCTGCTAGTTTGCATGTAATGTCCTCAAGAGTTGGCAGTGGATAGTGTGGGCGCTTAATCACTTTGTTAAGATCCTTTGGGTCTAAACAGACTCTGAGCTTGCCTGTACGTGGCTTTTCTGTTGCAACCATTGAGTTTACCCATTCTGTAGGTTCTGTGACCTTAGTGATGATCTGCTGTTTCTCCATATTTTTCAGCTCGTCCCGCAGACGGTCACGCAGAGCAAGAGGTACACGTCTTGGTGGATGTATCACTGGAACAGCATTAGGGTCAATATGAATTGTGCATTCCCCAGGAAATAGTCCTATTCCTGTAAAAACATCAGAAAACTCATCCATTATAGTCATGCCTGGAGTCTTTGAAACAGACATTACCAGCTTTATGAGTTTAAAGTCAAGACACGCTTTCAGTCCCAGCACTGGTGGTGCGTTTGTGTCAACTACATGTACTTTCAGGGGTAGTTTATAGTCTTTGTACTGGCATTCCACGTTGAACTTGCCTTTTACTGCTAACGGCTCACCTCCATAGCCATAAAGTGGGCGAGATGGGAGTTGCAGAGTGTGCTCTATTCCTAATTTTCTGAAGACGCTTGTAGGAATTACATTGGCAGAGGCACCGGTGTCCAACTTAAATCTTACAGCACTTTTGTTGGGACCAACCAGAATATTTGCAAAAACTTGTTCTTTGTCTTTATTGTCATTAACTTGTGTGACTGCGTCAATAAACAGATCTTCGTCGTCCGTGTACTTGTCTGGTTCATTTTCACTTACTGTGTGTACTGCTTTCCACTGTTTGGAGCGACATGCTTTTGCAAAATGGTTCCATTTATGACACACTTTGCACTGTTTGCCTTTTGCTGGGCAATTCTCCTTTTGAGTATGTGCTTTATTACCACAATAGCCACATGTGCTTTTGAACTTTTTGTCACTGTCTGCTTTGGCGAAACTTGCTGCGCCGCCATTTCCTTTGTTGTACTGGCGCGGTTTCCATGCCGCCGTCTTTGGTGGCTGTCGGCTAACTGCATGCACCGACTGTTCACTGCTGCCGCCTGATATGGTTTTGAGTTGCTCCTGAGCGATTTCATAGGAACGGACAATGTCTATCGCCTTGTCGAGGGTTAAATCCGACCCAGCATCGAGCAGCTTCTCTCTGACTCGTGGAGAGCGTATTCCGAAAACAATGCGGTCTCGTATCATTTCCTCACCGTTAGCATAGTTGCAGTCTTTCACTAGCAGCCTGAGCTCCGTCACAAACTGATCAAACGGCTCACTTTGTCCCTGTACTTTTTCATTAAACTTGTACCGTGCAAATATAACGTTGCTCCTAGGCATAACGTAGGCTTCATATCGATCATAATATGTTTGTAATGCCTTACGTTCATCTTCGGTTAGCGTCCAAGTGTTGTAAATGTCTCTGCCTTTTTCTTCAACCCAGAGTAGTAGGTAGCTGCATTTTTCGTCTTCCCCTTTCTTCTTTAGAGGTCCGGAAAACATTAGCTCAACGAGCTGTTTAAACTTTCGCCATGCATCGGGCAAGTTTTTCGCATCCCAGTCCATGCGGGGTGAAGAGACTCCTGAGTTATCCATCTTCTTTCAGATCCGCGTTTACTCTGACACCATGTTGTGTTTCTGAGTGTGTACAGTGCGTACATAAACGAGGGAGGCAGGTATCCAGTGTAGCATGAGAAGAAGAAGCTTTACTGAGCAGAGCTTGTAATAAGTATAGCAAAACAGGCAGGCGGAGCCAGCACGCCACAACACAGTGTGTCCTCAACCATGTGACACCACCATCCAACCAGGTGACTACAGCCATAATCAAATGATGCATAAGGCAAAATAAAATATATTCTTGTCAGAATATTACAGGCTCTACAGTTAAAATACACCAATCAGGATTCAGATTTTGTCATTATCCCACCCAATTCATTTGCATGTTTTACACTAGTTGACAAGTTGCCCTGAGAAATTGCAGCTAGTTAACTAGGAGCTGCCTATTATAGGCTACATGTTGACTAGTGAATGCAGAAACCCAGACTACTACTTACAGTTTATTTTGACCTTACTAGTTAACCAGTGAGGCTCAAAATATTTACTTGTTAACTAGTGAATGTCAAGATATCCGCTTATTACACTAGTTGGGCTCATTTAGACCCCACTAGTTAACTAGTGAAACATGTGTTTTCTTACTAGTAAACTAGTTGGGTCTAGAGTGAGTCACTAGTTAACTAGTGACACTGATATTCATCTCACTAGTTAACTAGTGGAAGATATTTTGCCTCACTTGTCAGGCTCTATACTGAACCTGTACAGACTTTGACTGAACATGTTTGATGAAATTGTTTACTAGTTGACATGCGCACACAACTAGTTAACTAGTAAAATGATAACATTTGACTAGTGAACATGTTTGCCAGTTACAACACTCCACAAGTTCACTACTTGTGTTTACATGTCAACTAGTAAGCGATTTTGTGAAACTAGTAAGATGTAAATGTCAACTAGTATGCCAAAAACATGAACTAGTCCTCCAAAAATCCCTACGTGTTAGAGAAACGTTGTACTAGTTGTGCACAGTCACTCACTAGTGCTGTGTAAGGCTCAGCTAGTTAAAGGAAAAGCCCAACATGTAGAGAAAATGTCAAACATGTTCAGTCAAAGTTTGTACAAGTTCATTTCTGAGTCCGACTACTGAGACAAAATATCTTCTGCTAGTTAACTAGTGAAATGAACATCAGTGTCACTAGTTAACTAGTGACTCACTCTGGACCAAATTAGTTTACTAGTAAGAAAACGTGTTTCACTAGTTAACTAGTGAGGTCAAAATGAGCCCAACTAGTGTAACTAGTGGATACCTTGATATTTACTAGTTAACTAGTAAACATTCTGAGCCTCACTAGTTAGCTAGTAAGGTTAAAAAAACATCCCAAATAGTTAACTAGTGGACATTTCATGCCTTACGAGTTAACTAGTGACCAATTTTTAACCTGACAAGTTCACGACTAAGAGCAGAAAAATCTTACCTAGTGAAACCACTGCACATTTGGCCCTTACTAGTTAACATGTAAACTGCAACATGTGACATTAATGTCACTAGTGCAACACAAAGATCAACATGTTCACTAGTGGACTGCATGCAAATTAGGCAGGCGGGACAAGAATTTTGATTGGTCAGTATTCAGATTGCATGATGTGGAGCTTTAACCCGTTAGAACCCATATGCAATATTGAACAATATTAGTATAGATAGACAGATACTTAATTTATATATGTATGTAATATACAGTGCCTTGTGAAAGTATTCGGCCCCCTTGAACTTTTCAACCTTTCGCCACATTTCAGGCTTCAAACATAAAGATATAAAATTTTAATTTTTTGTCAAGAATCAACAACAAGTGGGACACAATCATGAAGTGGAATGAAATTTATTGGATATTTTAAACTTTTTAACAAATAAAAACCTGAAAAGTGGGGTGTGCAATATTATTTGGCCACCTTTTTTGTAGCGCCACCTTTTGCTGCAATTACAGCTGCAAGTCGCTTGGGGTATGTCTATCAGTTTTGCACATCGGGAGACTGAAATTCTTGCCCATTCTTCCTTGCAAAACAGCTGGAGCTCAGTGAGGTTGGATGGAGAGCGTTTGTGAACAGCAGTCTTCAGCTCTGCCCACAGATTCTCCTTTGGATTCAGGTCTGGACTTTGACTTGGCCATTCTAACACCTGGATACGTTTATTTGTGAACCATTCCATTGTAGATTTGGCTTTATGTTTTGGATCATTGTCCTGTTGGAAGATAAATCTCCATCCCAGTCTCAGGTCTTTTGCAGACTCCAACAGGTTTTCTTCCAGAATGCTCCTGTATTTGGCTCCATTCATCTTCCCATCAATTTTAACCATCTTCCCTGTCCCTGCTGAAGAAAAGCAGGCCCAAACCATGAGGCTGCCACCACCATGTTTGACAGTGGGGATGGTGTGTTCAGGGTGATGAGCTGTGTTGCCTTTACGCCAAACATATCGTTTTGCATTGTGGCCAAAAAGTTGGATTTTGCTTTCATCTGACCAGAGCACCTTCTTCCACATGTTTGCTGTGTCTCCCAGGTGGCTTGTGGCAAACTTCAAATGAGACTTTTTATGGATATCTTTGAGAAATGACTTTCTTCTTGCCACTCTTCCATAAAGGCCAGATTTGTGCAGTGTACGACTGATTGTTGTCCTATGGACAGACTCTCCCACCTCAGCTGTAGATCTCTGCAGTTCATCCAGAGTGATCATGGGCCTCTTGGCTGCATCTCTGATCAGTCTTCTCCTTGTTGGAGGTGAAAGTTTAGAGGGACGGCCGGGTCTTGGTAGATTTGCAGTGGTCTGATACTCCTTCCATTTCAATATGATTGCTTGCACAGTGCTTCTTGAGATGTTTAAAGCTTGGGAAATCTTTTTGTATCCAAATCCGGCTTTAAACTTCTCCACAACAGTATCTGGGACCTGCCTGGTGTGTTCCTTGGTCTTCATGATGCTCTCTGCACTTTAAACAGAACCCTGAGACTATCACAGAGCAGGTGCATTTATACGGAGACTTGATTACACACAGGTGGATTCTATTTATCATCATCAGTCATTTAGGACAACATTGGATCATTCAGAGATCCTCACTGAACTTCTGGAGTGAGTTTGCTGCACTGAAAGTAAAGGGGCCGAATAATATTACACACCCCACTTTTCAGTTTTTTGTTTGTTAAAAAAGTATAAAATATCCAATAAATTTCATTCCACTTCACGATTGTGTCCCAATTGTTGTTGATTCTTGACAAAAAATTAAAATTTTATATCTTTATGTTTGAAGCCTGAAATGTGGCGAAAGGTTGAAAAGTTCAAGGGGGCCGAATACTTTCACAAGACACTGTATATTCAAGTTTGTAAGATTGTCATCAATCTTTTTTTTAAATGTTTTAGAGCTGATGATTTATTGACAGCTGTAGTTTGTGATGCAATTGAAGTCAACCATCTCATTCTCAGTTCTATCATTTCTATCCACAAAAACTTTTCAGCAAGTGATTGCTGAAAAAATATTAAACCTTCACGAGGACACTTCATAAACAGGGATGGATGGTTTACAGCTTTATTATTAACATTACTAAAATACATTGGTCTACATTCTACTTACAGTGGGTGTAAAAAGTCTACACACCCGAATATCTGAATATGCGGTCATTGTAGTGGTATCCAAATATTAATTTTGAGAATCGAATACTCAAATTTCAGGACTGTTTTACAGGACCACACGTGTTTTATCTTAGTATACCTTATTAACAGGGAAGGATGGGTTTACAGTTTTATTATTATCACTTCTAAAATACATTAATGTACATTCTACATATATACTTGATGTTTGTCCTCCAATATCCAGAGGTTTATAGTCTGAGAGATACACAAGCATCACGACACTTTAATGTGATCACCAGGACTTCTTATGCACTGAACATCAACAGTAATTAATGACAGAACATTTCATGTCAGCTGCTTTACTCAGAACCTAAATTGCTATTTGGACCAGCCCTACTGTTTTTCAAGCTCACCAAAGCAAATCAGTATGTGGTTTTGGGTTTCAGAATTTCAGAAGCAATAAGGAAAGAAAAAATCAAGCAGTGAATTGTTACAACAGGAGAAATTGGCTTTAATCTGCATGTATATTAAGCAAGGGGCAGTGAGCAATAGTGGAAGCTCAGAACCAGGCTTTACAGGGTTACATTTTTACTGGGTGGAACTCTGACCAGAGAACCAATAGGAGGTGTCCGCTTATGGCACGTTCCTGCCTCCTGATTCACAGGCGCAGGTTCCGGAATGAGATGTGATGGGTCTGAACCAGCCTTTCTGAGTTCCATGCAAAGTATTAAATATCATCCACGTTTATACGTTATTATATGTATGTTTCCTCCAGCAGCATCACGTGTACAGTCAGTATCCGATGACCCCTGAAATGCATGTTGTGTTTTTATTGCCCCTAATATACTGTATTAGTTTAACATCTACATGTGAGACTATTGACATTTGAGCAACAAATCCTCTAATTCATACGACCACATCGGTCGTATGTAACGTGCACTGGAATACGACCCATGAGAGCGTATTTACGTTAGCGCCCCTACGGGGAAAAGGAACGTATTACGGGATTTAATTCGACAAACGGCTTTTCCCCCGCAAAACGGCTTTTTCCTCACTTTCCCAACACGGGTTTAGGGTTAGGGTTAGGGTTAGGGTTCGGGATAGGGATAGGGATAGTGTTAGATAAAAGTTTGTTCATGGTGACGTTTCACCTGCGACACCGGAGTGTCGATATTTACTCAACCGCCAGAGGTCGCATAGTCAAAACGTAACACTCGGTCGTAATACGGGCGTGTACAGACGACCTATGTGGTCGTTGTTCGTTTGAGGACAGGCTGCATTTGAGTGTTAGCACAAGTAATTTCCTCAGAAGGAGCCATGTTCAGAAGAAAACATACATTAAAGTATGAAGTCTGGTGGCTCCTCATTTCCTGACATGAAAATGAAACCTCATCTATAAAAACACCTGCAAATAACAAATAATAGTAGAAGAATAGCATAAATCAATTCAAGTATTTGTCTTTGATTTTGGACATTAACAAACTTCACTTTCTTTTTATTAATCATGTCTCAAATTATTATCTGAACCATAAAAAAAACAGTCAGAGGAAACATAAAGTGTGCTGATTTCAGGCTCACTGCTCCCAGACATCACATTTCAATAAAACAACAGTCATGCTTCTATTTAACTGTCAAGCAAGCCTTCTGAGATTTCCCCAAAATATTATTTACAAAGTGAATGAAGCTTGTTTGGAGAGGATTTGTCTGAGTGGATGTAGACTGTGGGTATGACCTTATCACTGGTTATGCATTTCTTGCGGCTTTCTCTACCACCTGTGGTGGTATATTTAAACTTCTCTTTCCTGCAGAAAACAAAAGCAACCTCAGAGCAGCAACTAACTAAACTGAAAATTTCCAGTTTTACAGAGGATTTGGATGATGATGTAGAACAGCCCACAGTGGCTCAGTGAAGAATCAGAATCAGAATCAGAGAATTTATTGTCATTGCACACTTTAGTATACAACGAAATTACATTTGAGCTGCCCTGCCAATGACAGCTCAGGCTGCTGCGCTGTGCAGCGCGCCACCTGTATGTAGGAAATGGGGAAAAAAAAGAAAAGAAGAGACATTTGGTGAGGGTGGCCGAGGGTAAAATGAAAAAAAAGGTTCATTAAACAAAATGAAGCCTCCAAGGTTGGGAAAATTCAGTTTGAGAAGGAACCTGAAAAAAACAAACCCGCAACAGACAAAGCATAACACTAGACAGTGGTTAGCACTGTCACCTGTGGTTAGAAGATCTCTGTTTCATGTCCCGGCCTTCCTGGGATCTTTCTGCATTTTCTCCAGATTCCTCCCACGGTTCAAAAACATGCTGAGGTTAACTGGTGGTTCTAAATTGCCTGTAGGTGTGAATGTGAGTGTGACTGGTTGTATGTCTCTGTGTAGCCCTGTTAGTGTGCAGATCAGGGATGAATGATTCTTACCAGAAACAACAAATGAAGTAAGAACAACAGGAAAGAAAATGTATCAACTGAGATTTAAAACTCAGCGTTTCCCAAAGCTGTCAGCTACAGTCGTGAAAAAATTAGGACACCCCATTAAATATTTAGTTCTTTATTAAGAAATGTTCACATATCGATGTCTAACCTTGTTTTTATTTATCTCTGGAAAAGAAAGTGATTTAATTAAACAACAAAAATTATTCTTGTTTTTCTCATTAAACAAAAGATTTCAACAAAAATACATTTTCTAATGGGGGAAAAAATGAGGACACCCTACCCATTAATAGCTGGTGTTACCTGTCAGGATTCCCTCCTGACATCCCTAAACCCTCACCCCACCTGTCTTCCCCATTGTTTGCCTCTTCTTGTGCTCTCTCTCCCATCCACAGAAGCACCTGAGTTAAGAGCGGCTGCACAGCTGTCTTCACTCAGGCAATCAGCCATCACTCTGGAGCTCCGGGCAGCTGACTCTAATCATGAATCAACCGCTGCAATAAAAGACTGGCTCATCCCTACACTCTTCGCTAGATTGTTGAACTCTCCTTCAGTAGGAATCCTGCTGTCCGGAGCTCCGTCCTGCCAAGCCATTGGAACCCGGCCTCGGATCGGAACCCCCCTCGGAGCCCCTTCTGGTCCCCTCATCCCTCCTGGCGTCCCCTCAGGTCCGTCTCCTGCAGCTGGTTCGGCTCCTGACTCCCCTCGCCCTGATTCCTGGACACTCCGTCATTTTCCCCTCTGCCTTGGATCCCCGTCTTCGTCTCCGTCGGCCTCCAGGGACCCCCCTCCATCTACCGCTAGCTGCCGCTTCTCCCCCCTTGGCGATCCCCTTGGTGTCAGACGTTCCGCCCGGAACCAACCTTCGTCCCTCCCGAAACGCATTCCCGGCTCAGAGCTCACCACCTTCATCTCCCCTCTGTCAAAATAAATCACTTTTACCAAAACATCACCTCGGTAGCGTGGCTTCCTGCTCGGGTCCTCCACCCCCAGTCGTGACATTACCCCCTTTGGCTGAAATAAGTTCAGTGAGACGCTTCTTGTAGCATCTACCAGTCTCTGACATCGGTCTGAGGAAAGTTTGCCCTCTCCTCAACACAAAATTCTTTCAGCTGTGAGATGTTTGAGGGGTTTCTTGGGTGTACAGGATGTTTTAAGTCACCCAGGTTAGGATTAAGACCTGGGCTTTGACTTGGCCATTACATGACTCTCCATTTCTTAATTTTCAGCCAGTCCTTGGTGGATTTACTGGTATGTTTTGGGTCATTGTCATGTTGCAGGGTCCAGCTCCACTTCAGCTTTAATTTTTTCACAGATTGTTTATTGTTTAATTATGATCCCCATTAGCGGCCCTTTGAATGGCCGCTAGTCTTCCTGGGGTCCTTAAAAAAAAGAAAAGAAAAATATATAATTTACAATTTATACAAAACATTTTACATGCACATTAGTATATCAAGTGAAACATATTATAAATTACATTTAAGACATGATGGTCTCACATGGTCTTAAGCCCCCTCTGATACGTGGCAGAATTCATGGTGGATTCTATAATGGTGAGCTGTCCAGGTCCTGCTGCAGCAAAGCATCCTTAAACCATGACACCTCCACCTCCATGCTTCACAGTTGGTATGAGTTTTTTCCTGGAATGCTGTATTTGATTTACACCAAACATGTCCTCTGTTCGAGTTCCCAAATTATTCAATTTTAGATTCATCTGTCCAAACAACATTATTCCAGAAGTCCTGGTCTTTGTCTATGTTCTGTCTGGCTTCAGTCTGACCTTCATGCTTCTCTAAGAGAGCAACGGTTTCCTTCTTTCATGTCTCCCATGAAAGTTGAATTTGTGCAGTCTCTTTCTGATTGTAGAGGCATGTGCTTTCACATCAACAGCACCAAGAGCCTGCTGTAAGTCCCATGATGATATTCTAGGGTTTTTGGAGACTTCTTTCAGCATCTTGCAGTCTGCTCTCGGGATGAACTTGCATGGACGGCCAGACCTGGGCAAGTTGGCAGTTGTTTTGAAAGTACTCCACTTGTAGATTTTTTTCGGACAGTGGAATGGTTGACTTGAAATTCCTTTGAGATCTCTTTAAATCCCTTATCAGACTCATAAGCTGCAACAATCTTCTTTCTGATGGTCTCAGACAGCTCTTTCTTTTTTTCCCCCTTTTTTTCTCTGTCTGCATTTATTCTCATTGTTTAACTCCATGGAAGGGGTGTCAACACTTTATGAGATTAATGCATATTTTAGTCTTGCAGCCAAATATCTTATTATTTAGTGCATGCGTGTGACCATCACCAGCCCTCCCTGAAAGCTAAGCTGACATTCTTTATTAGAATTCCTTGTTAAGAGCCAGGGAGAAAAGTGCTACTCCTCAGTGGTGACGTGCAGGGAAACGAAGGGCGGACAGGACGAGAGGGGATGGACAGGGACAGGGACTAGCAAGCGGTGCTCTTACATCTGAAGAATATCAGGTGCTGTGTTATTCCCGACTATTAATTACTCACCAATAAGACAAACAAACTGACAAACAAACAAAAAAGTTTTAAAAAAAACCCTGAAAAACCCACCCGCCACCCTGAAGGGGGCCGACGCCCCCACGCAGCCAGGAAGCCAGACACTTGGACACGTCATATTTATTTCTAGAAATCCATTAAAGTCTTCCAACTTGAAGATAAATCAGTTTGTATGTTATTGTCAGTGTTTTCTGATCTGGTGCCTCGACCAGCAGAACAATGATGTTTGTGTCTGCTGAAACTGGTCAGGCAAGAAGTTATTCATAAATCTTCAGTTTTCTGTTCTATCACCTTCTAGGTTCATGTTCAATAAGACTACAACTGTTTGGTTAATTTTAAGTATTTAATATAATGGTCACAGGGTCTGAGGAACATTTTACATTGCTTTCAACACAGCACAAGTCTGATTTAATGTCCTGGGATGAACATGAAGGCCACAGTGGCACAAGGTGAAATACACATAGAGGGGTTAAATATGTGCCTTGTTCATCTTATTAAAAAAGACTTTTGCTTCGTTACAACCTGCAGTGTTTACCGTTATTTAAGTCATGCTAACTTTCCACTCTTTGCTTCTGTTTCAGAGAAAGAAATCTTTAAAATGTTTATTTTCAGTCTAATAAAAACAAGCACAGATATTAGTTGTCTAGAATGCCATTTTCTACTTGCACTGGATTTTATTTATTGTATTTTTTTTTTTCAGTTGACTTTTAGGAGGCTAAACACCATCTACACAATGCAAAAGCTGCAGACTCATTAGTGGTACTTCAATAAATCATCCATGGACACATGAAAGGTTTTTCTGTTCTGCCATCAACGGATTTGACTCTGCTGCTCTTTGCAGCAATAGTTTTCCTCCGAGGCAGCATAGCAACAAGTACAGGAACACTAGTTTACAGAGGTCTTTCAGGAAATCCTGTTAGTCAAAGTCAAACATATTTAAAAAGATATAAGAAAAGCACTCTGACAGAGCAGTCCTCCGCCAAGGCTGCGCAGTCGTATCATTTCTGATGGATAAGTCCTGATAAGTCCTGGCTTCACACCTCTGTGAACATTCATCCTGTTCCAGCATCCACCTGCAGTTCTGACAGTTGCTGTTTGGTGCCAATACAGATTTGCCACTAGTCTCCTCTCATGTGCTGGGACTTCAGCCTTTTCCATGATATCCAATAGCTTCTCATGTTGGACACGATGAAATGCTTTTGTGTAGTCAATGAAATACAGGAAAAGGTTTTGTTGTTTTTCAATCATTATTCCAGAGATGCACCTGAGCAGAAATATTCCATCTCTTGTTCTCTTTCCTTTTCTGAAGCCAAGCTCATCTCACTTAAATGCATCTCAATCAATGGACTAATGTCAGTGAAAACAGCCATAAAACACAGTCAGCATTATGACCAAAAGATAAATCTGAACTACAGTTGATAAACAGATACAGAAATTAAATCAAGCTCAACTTGAGTCAAATGATGCCTTTCTGCCTCCACTCCTGCAGTGAATGTCAGCCTCACGCATGGATAGAAGCTGGATGAACATCCAGGTGATTGTATGACATGGGAAGTTTACCTGGTGAGAAATGTCTAATGTTGGAAAAATGTCTGCTCCAGCTGGCTGATTTCTCTGTATACTCATGGTCAGCCTGAAAACAAACTTTTAATATGGTTGGTCTAAAAATCATGTTACTTGAGTCAGCTGCAGAGAGTTCATGCTAACGGCTTTGCTAACTGCTCTTATGTGTGACTCTTTATTTCCCCAAATCATTCCAATGGTGGATTCAGGTCAAGCTTTCCTCTCACAGTGAGGAGCACAGAATGAGAAATAACATGACAAGAACCTAATCTGTTCTTCATTTACAGTATGTCTCCTAAACAGATGAATGAATGCATAGTTAGCAGAATGTTTACTCCATACTGTACAGCTTCAGGTGTTCCTATGCAGAGAGTGCATCCTCTGGAAAATCCAAAGCCTTGTATCACAGCTGTAGCTAAAGTGGTCTGGATCAGTCCCAGAAACAATGGGTTCTTCTTTTGTCCATGTTACACTTCTCCACCAAGTCTCATTAGATTTAGCCTAGTACTATTTGAATAATCTTGGTGAGAAACAGACAAACAGCACTGGCCGTCTCGGCTTCCTCTTCTTCTTGTTTAAAAACAAATCCTAGAACACCCGAAAGCGACTCTAATAGAAAACATCAGTGGCGGTGTGTCAGAAACCCTGGAGTACATCATCCTGCCCAGTCGACGTGATAAAGGCTAAAAATCAGCTGACTAATCCTGAGTGGTTTGATAACATTAGATGCGATCTTGTTTCTTTAGATGGTTGAAGCTCAAATTCTCCTTAAAACAAACAAAGTGGACACGTGCATGTTTCGCTCTTAGCATGTTTTGCATCTGATGCATTTAAGTGAGACTATCAAACACTGTATTGAGCAATTTTCTTGCTGCTACTGAAATGTCCACTGTGGGCACATGTTGCTATTGTATTATCACTCAGACCTGATAAAGGTGATAAAACCTGGATGTAAGGAGGTTATGCTTCCATCCATTCTTTTTCTTACCCTTATTCAGAGATGGGTTACGGTAGCAGCAGTTGAATCAGGTCATTTCAGACATCCCTCAGTCCAGCAACGTTTTCCAGCTCCTCCTGGAGAATCGGAAGGTGTTTCCAGGCCTGATGAGATATGTTACCCCTTTAGTGAGTTCTGGGTCCACCCCAAAGCAAGTCCCCCAAGAGGTACCTAAACCAATTGATTTTATCCCACGGCAAGATTTGCTGCATGTCCTCCCTCTCTTCTCTACACTACACTATAATAAATATAAAACAGCCCAAAAAAAGATCTAAAATGACTGTTAAATTGAAAGCCTTCTCTCTTCGCTCCCTCCTCACCACTAAGGTGCAGCACAATGCTTTCCTGCTGATGCTGTAACATGTCGTCAGTCCGTTTTTGTTGGTCAGTTTGTTCGACTACTTCTCAATATTAAAAGCAAACACATCCCTGCAACATGTTACAAACCAGAAGTTCCTCCTGTCATTCAGGTGAGAGCCTTGGTTTGGAGGGTTGATGAAGGTTTGGGAACTCCTCATTTTTCCTTTCGTTCATTTTTACAGCCCTGACACCTGTTAAGTCTCACTCAATAAAACACCTAACAAAAGCTGTAGTCATTATAACTGTCAGTCAGTACAGCCAGGACAGCCTCTGGACCACAAGATGTACTTTTCCCCTCCCCCTTCTGTCTTCAGTCCATTCTGTGTTGCTGGTGTGAAATACCAGAGGGTCTGAGCTGCTGACATACTGACCTCTGACCTTTGAAGAGGGGAAGCTCTAATTTAGACTACTGCTGGCAGTCTGGTGACTGACCCCACACACACACACACACACACACACACACACACACACACACACACACACACACACACACACACACACACACAGACACAGAGACACACAGACACACAGACACACGCACACACGCACACACATACAGTCAAACAAGTGTGAACCCTGAAATGATCCCCGTCATACATGAACAAAACATTCAGTATACAGCTCACCAGGCTGCTCTGACCTGAATACATGTCCCACCGGAATAACAGGGATTATGTAAGGGAGCAGGTAACTCTTCCAAGTGTGTGGAAATACTGGAAAATCATCCGTTTGCTGATTGTCTGCTTCCATGACTAATTATCTCTCAAAACCCGAGAAGTTTCTGTAATCACTGTGTGCTTGACTGCAAAACAAAGTCCTGCACCTCAGTGGGAAGAGCATGAGCATGGCTAGAAGTGGAGACAACTCAAAGTGTCGTATGACACCATTAGAATACTATAAATCACAAAAAAAAATACAAAAACAAAGTTACATTGCTTTGATTACTTTCTGAAACCCAAGTGTAAAAACCTAGAATCAACATCTGTTACCAATGCTGGAACAACAATGTTGGCACTGTATGTAGCAGATAAGTTATTTGACCTGGTCTATTTACATTTTTACAACCTCAACAAACTGTGTTTTTCACATGAGTCTGCACATCAACTCTAGCATGATGTGTCACCCTGCCGTTTGCTTCTTCCAACAACTAGCTCCTCTGTACAACCTCAACCTACAGCGTTTCACCTGTTGTCAGAACACAGTTATGTGGAACTTGTTGATGAGCGGAGCGGACGTCGTCATGCAGCGCTATAAGACTCCTTTGTTTCCATTCTCCAGTTGTACTCCACCTTGGATTGTGCTACATTCACTAACCTTGTGCCCTTTATTATGGCTCCCAAACATAAGTCAGACTCTTCTGTATGGAATGAATTTCCTATCATAATTCAAGAGCATTTTATATTGATTTGAGGGCAGCATTTATCGATTTCATTCTCAGATTTTGTGATATTGTCTCTCAGAACTCTGCTCTCGCGCTCAAATTTGCTCTGCGTGCTCAAACTGTGTCCTCGCACTCGGTTACGATGCTGCTCGCGCAGATTTCCTGCGCTCAAACTCAAACTCTTCCTCTTCCTCTCACGGAACTTCTGCTCACGGATCTCTGCTCTGCTCTCAGCTTTTTTGTGTATCAACGCTGTCAACCAACAGAAGGCCGGCGAGCTTTGACCAATCAGATTATCTGTGTTTGTATACGGATGTGTTCGCTGTTTTCCGAGGAGCGTCGCATACGGGCGGGCACTCTTTCAACAGGTTTTATCCACTCCCTACCTCCGGGACTGTAATAAATGTGATTTATTTTTTTGACCACTGTTGGAATAAAATATCATTCAATGCATACAACAGCGTCCGAGCTTCTCATTAAAACGGCTATATATTGTATAATAATAGCGGCATCGAACACTGCTCTTTGAGGTGTGCTGGTGGAGAAAACAATGTCACCATCCTGAAGCTAGCGGGACAGCAGATGGCTTGCTAAAATGGACCGGCAAAGTCGAAGCGCTCAGGCAAGTTATTTTTAAATTCATTTTAATGAAAACTATATAATATTTATTTGATCATATACCTGGTTTTAAACATACATGAACACCATACAAAATGTATTTATACATCCCTGTATTTTCTTTGTTTTGTTTTGAGAACGATTTATATCATTAATAATCGGATGCTATCATCATCAGGAAGTGGTACTGAAAATGTTCAATATAAGCATTCTTGTTTCAGGTTATGTTTAATGTGCAAATGAGGTCAGTACACTCAGATAAGACAATGTGCCAATATGCACTGCTTTCTTTTCCAACAGAACCTGCTCAGACGTCATATCTTTGAAAGACTGCAAACCAAGTTTCAGTATGTCATCAGTCATCCTTACTTGGACCTTGACTATCTAAACTTCATGTGCACCCATGAATTGATACTTGCTGACGCATTAGCAGACCAGATAGAGTTGCCATTGGATATAGTACATGGCTTAATAGAACTGTGCTGTCTGGTTAGACAGAACATAGAAAATGAGCAAGTAATTCCATCAGTTCAATCATCAATTCATGGGTGCACATGAAGTTTAGATAGTCAAGGTCCAAGTCAGGATGACTGATAAAACTAATTAAACATAGGGAGGCTGGCCCGAGTGTCCGGGAAGGCAGCAGGCTGGCCCGAGTGTCTGAGGGTCTGGGAAGGCAGCTGGTTGGTCTGGGAGTCCAAGGGTCCTGGTAGGCAGCCGGCTGATCCGGGAGGGCGCACCAGAGGAGAAGCCGGGAGGAAGTAGGAGCCGGCAGCTGGGTTCCTCTGGGTAACAGAAGACAGAATATGTTCATACAGGTTACAAGCTTCAAAATAGTTTGTGAGGGCGAGAGAGAAACTGACAAACTAGTCGAGTTTACAATCCACCAATGAATGGATGCAGAAACCGATCTTTTTCGGTAGGAGGTGCAATCACTGAAATGATCCACAGCTGCCCGGACTCTGTGGGGAGATTGATTGACAGAGTGCAGCCAGCTGGGAGGCTGGCTCCATCTGGGGCAACAGAGGAGAGAAAGGGAGAAGGACGAGGGAGGCTGAGAGGGAAAGACGGGGAGAGATAGGAAAAGGGGATTTGGATGTCAGGTGGGGCGGGGGCGAGGAGGAGGCCCTGACAGTGAGCTAACTAAACATGGCACGTTCACTGACATTAGGTAAATCTGGAACTAAAAAATAAACACTGAAACCTTAAGATCAACAACAATATCAGTCCGTTACAATATTCTGTTATCTTCTTGTAAAATGATTCATATTTGCATGAAAGTCATTGGTATTCATGACTTTATGAAGAACTGATCATAACATGATGCACAGAACAGTTTTATTTACATTTTCGCCGGAGTTCCAACTTATGGTGAAAATCAAATTATGTCACACTGCAGGAACGGAGCTCCGACGTATACTCTGTATACTGTTTTGAGCTGTGCTGCATTTATGCTGTGGTTCAGGTAGAACAGATTGTCTGCCAACTCAGTCCTCGTATTGAAGGATTCTCAGACAAGACACTGAACTCCAAGCTACCCCCAACTTGGGGCAAACCAGTCCCTCTGCTGTTTGAATCTGAAAGAGAAACACATTGTTACACGCTTTGCAGAACCTAGTTAAAGTTAAAATGTAGTTTGTACAGCCATGGCCATAAGTTTGGACACAGCATGACTTCCTATGTCTGTTTTGATGTCTATTACAGAACATAACTAATATTTTTTGACAGCACCAGTTTAATTAGTCAACAAATCAACAAGGGATATAATATTATCAATAAATTCCAACAATTGGAACAACTTTGTTCCCAAAACATAATATTAGAAGAAAATAACAAAAAAAATGCAGTACTTTCACAACCGAATTTGGTAAGAATAACAAAATGACACCAAACTCTTTTGATGTTTTTTTTAAATATGAAACTTAATATAGTTCTCAGGAGTTGTGTACTGTATTGTAAGTGACAATTTTGTGGTATTTTCTAAGATTCACAAGCGTCATGGTACTTGTGTCCAAACTTATGGCCATGGCTGTAACTATGGACCGTTTACCATTTATGTTACTGTCTCTTATATGCTCCGTGTAAACACTGCCTGCAGTTCAGCCGAAAAGTTTAATGTATGAGGTGTGGCTGAATGATGAGATTTAGCTTATGTTGAGCAGACTATATTATATACACTGATTTATAGGCAGCATAAACAACTCCTATAAGTTTCAATCTGTTCAAAATCAAGAAAATGGAATAAGAGCAACCTCTCCCAGACTCAGCTCCTTGTCCTCCCAGCCAGTCCCTCCATACAACAAGAAATCAACATCCGGCTGGAATCACCCTATCTCAAACCCACAACGTCTGACAGCAGCTTGGGTGTCATGATCGATGACCAATAACCTTCAAGACTCGTGTGGACTCTGTTGCTCGGTCGTGTTTATTCGTCCTGTACAACAGCAGGACTCTTCCTGTCTGAACATGCAGCTCAATTCCTGGTTCAGGCTCTCTATTATCACGTATCGACTACTGCATCTCCTTATTGTCAGACCTCCCTTCATGCACAGTCAAACCTCTGTAGATGATCCAGAATGCAGCAGCACGTCTGGTTTTCAACCAGCCAAAAACAGCTCATGTCACCTCGCTGTTCACATCTCTTCACTGGCTTCCAATTTCTGCCTGCATACAATTCTGAACTCTGACACTTTCATACAAAACTAGAATGAAAACAGCGCCCTCCTACCTGAACTCTCTCATTCAGGTCTACACTCCCTCCCACTCACTACGCTCGATCAATAGAAGGCTCCTGATAAAACCTCCACAACAGGGCCGGTCCATAGCTGGACTCTTCTCATGTGTCGAGTTACCAAACTCTGTTCAGTCTTTAAGAAAAGACTAAAAAGCAAAAAAAAAAAAGAAACAAAGAAAAAACATCCTATTGCCGCCTGTAGACACCACGGTCCTATTATCACATTTGAACTTGTTTTATGGCTCCTATCCAGGTGTTTTTCTCCTGAATAGATTCTTCTTGTGTTGAATCCACAGATGATGCTTTGGATAAAAGTATCTGCTAAATGAAACTGTAGAGTTGTAGCTTTAGTGTATTTATTTAACAGCCACATCTCATATATCCTCAAGTTCAGCATTTGGAATTTGGTAACTGCATTGTTTCAGGTTGTAGCTTTCATCTGAAGCTGATCCACTGTCACATCTGACTGATGCCCTTTGGATTCTTGCCCTAACTTTGGATGCTAACTTGATACTGTCACAGACAAATGTAATGAAGCAGAAATGATTTATTGAAAAGGAATAGACAGTAAATCCCTCAGAAGTGGATTCTGGTCATTTATTTTTTGGTTGGGATTTAAGGAATGAGCAGTGAAGAAACATGAACCCTGGTTAAACAGTTTTGACCCACTTCCACTCTGCATACACACGTGGACAAAATTGTTGGTACCCCTCAGTTAAAGAAGGAAAAACCCACAATTCTCACTGAAATCACTTGAAACTCACAAAAGTAACAATAAATAAAAAAATTTATTGAAAATTAAATAATCAAAAACAGCCATTACTTTTGAATTGTTGATTAACGTAATTATTTAAAAAAACAAACTAATGAAACAGGCCTGGACAAAAATGATGGTACCCATAACTTAATATTTTGTTGCACAACCTTTTGAGGCAATCACTGCAATTAAACGATTTCTGTATTTGTCAATGAGCGTTCTGCAGCTGTCAACAGGTATTTTGGCCCACTCCTCATGAGCAAACAGCTCCAGTTGTCTCAGGTTTGATGGGTGTCTTCTCCAAATGGCATGTTTCAGCTCCTTCCACATATGTTCAATGGGATTCAGATCTGGGCTCATAGAAGGCCACTTTAGAATAGTCCAACGCTTTTCTCTCAGCCATTCTTGGGTGTTTTTGGCTGTGTGTTTTGGATCGTTGTCCTGTTGGAAGACCCATGACCTGCGACTGAGACCAAGCTTTCTGACACTAGGCAGCACATTTCTCTCCAGAATGCCTTGATAGTCTTCAGATTTCATCGTACCTTGCACACTTTCAAGACACCCTGTGCCAGATGCAGCAAAGCAGCCCCAAAACATTACTGAGCCTCCTCCATGTTTCACCGTAGGGACAGTGTTCTTTTCTTCGTATGCTTGGTTTTTGAGTCTATGAACATAGAGTTGATGTGCCTTACCAAAAAGCTCCAGTTTGGTCTCATCTGTCCAAAGGACATTCTCCCAGAAGCTTTGTGGCTTGTCAACATGCATTTTTGCAAATTCCAGTCTGGCTTTTTTATGAGTTTTTTTCAGCAGTGGTGTCCTCCTTGGTCGTCTCCCATGAAGTCCACTTTGGCTCAAACAACGACAAATGGTGCGATCTGACACTGATGTACCTTGGCCTTGGAGTTCACCTTTAATTTCTTTGGAGGTTGCTCTGGGCTCTTTGGATACAATTCCAACGATCCGTCTCTTCAATTTGTCATCAATTTTCCTCTTGCGGCCACGTCCAGGGAGGTTGGCTACTGTCCCGTGGGTCTTGAACTTCTGAATAATATGAGCCACTGTTGTCACAGGAACTTCAAGCTGTTTAGAGATGGTCTTATAGCCTTTACCTTTAAGATGTTTGTCTATAATTTTTTTTCGGATGTCCTGGGACAATTCTCTCCTTCGCTTTCTGTTGTCCATGTTCAGTGTGGTACACACCTTTTCACCAAACAGCAGGGTGACTACTTGTCTCCCTTTAAATAGGCAGACTGACTGATTATGAGTTTGGAAACACCTGTGATGTCAATTAAATGACACACCTGAGTTAATCATGTCACTCTGGTCAAATAGTTTTCAATCTTTTATAGAGGTACCATCATTTTTGTCCAGGCCTGTTTCATTAGTTTGTTTTTTTAAATAATTATGTTAATCAACAATTCAAAAGTAATGGCTGTTTTTGATTATTTAATTTTCAATAAATTTTTATTTATTGTTACTTTTGTGAGTTTCAAGTGATTTCAGTGAGAATTGTGGGTTTTTCCTTCTTTAACTGAGGGGTACCAACAATTTTGTCCACGTGTGTATGTTGTTGGGTTATCCTTACAGCCAGCACTGTGCTGCTTTAGAGGGTTGCTCTGCTCTTCTCTCCCTGCCACTCAGATTTACACAGAAAGAAAATTCAGTGACATATAAGCTTTACTCAGGCACGCTCTCCTTTCTGTTAATCTGACAGCATCTGAACCTGTGAATGAACATTTCCAGATTCCCTTCAACCTGGAGCAAGTCTGAACGTAATGCGGTTGCAACGGGTAGGACAGACTGGACATTTGAGTAGCGTGGTTTTGGTAGTTACTTTAATTAGTAACATACATACATACATACGTACATCACCAATATGCTGTTTAATCCGTATCAGGGTCATGGGGGGCTTGAGTCTATCCCAGCTGACTGAAGGTGAAGATATTGGACACCTGGACAGGTAACAGTCTGTCACAGAAATGCACATAGAGACAAACAATCACACTCACATTCACACCTACAGACAATTTAGAATCACCATTTAACCTCAGCATGTTGTTGGACTCTGCACAGTGGGCTAGTGGTTAGCACTTTGGCCTTGCAGCAAGAAGATCCCCGGTTCAAATCCCGGCCTGGGATCTTTCTGCATGGAGTTTGCATGTTCTCCCTGTGCATGTGTGGGTTTTCTCCGGGTACTCCGGCTTCCTCTCACAGTCCAAAAACATGCTGAGGTTAATTGGTTACTCTAAATTATCCGTAGGTGTGATTGTGTGTCTGTATATGTAACCCTGTGACAGACTGGTGACCTGTCCAGGGTGTCCCCTGCCTTCACCCGAGTCAGCTGGGATAGACTCCAGCACCCCCCATGACCCTGGTGAGGATAAAGCGATGTATAGAGAATGGATGGTTGTTGTTGGACTGAGGGAGGAAGCTGGAGAAAACCCACACATGTACAGGAGAACATGGAGACTCCAAGCAGAAAGATCCTGGAAGGCCAGGACATGAATCGGGGATCCTCTAGCTGTGAGGTGACAGTGCTAACCACTGTGCAGCCCTGAACAAGTAACGTCTAATAATGGGAAGCATCCGTGCACACAGTAATAAAGCGACTATTGCAGCTGTGAGACAGTGAAATGAAAAAGAGAATAATTTCATATTTTAATATGACAGGAGAATACTTTGACCGTAGTAACCAGATCAGAATTTTACTGTCAAACAAAAATATCCCAACAGCTGTGGTGGAGTTCAGCGGCTATGAAACAACTGATTGAACTGCATCTATAACGCTTAACGCCAAAATGAACCACATGGTGGAAGCTTCTCCTTTGCTCTCTTGGTTACCGGTGTGATGAGTCCATCTGATTTATGACTGGTTCGCTAAAACAGAGAGCAGCAAAGCAATAAAATAAATGGCAAAGATATGAAAAGGCATTTATAATACGTCACAAACAACAAAAATTTCCCTCAAATCATATTAAGGGTTTATTCTTGTTGTTTAGAGATCTCTTATTTCATTATTTATTGTTATTTACAAATACAACAATAAAAAATACCGATGACACCAAACATTATGTATCGATCACTGGTGCTTCAGTTACATTTTTTGGCAACTTGATAATTTGCGTACTTGCAGAGGGATTTTTATGCTATGTGTCTATATGCTAAACATGATGCTTGCTCGCTTAGCATAAATACTGAGCATAAGAATAATAGAATCTAGCAGGACCATTTAACATGCAGTAATGTGTGTTCACAGATCAGAGAGGCTAATTTTTGCTTTATTTTGTTAAATATTAGGATGATTGTCTCCTGAGGTATTCAGAGAATTACATCAGCAGATGTTTATTAATGTCTCAGTCGTTAAAAAAATGTTTTCATGTCCTTTATTGCAATTTTGTTTTTATTGGTCACATAATTCAGCCATGAGCCCTCCGTTATTCCTCCTCTCATGTCAACAGTCTTCATTATGAGAAGCATTCCAGACTGCAGCCCCCGGGGTCGTACCTCTGGCTTCTCATTACATCCTTACAGCACAGA